>NW_026511397.1:0-62500 GCF_027579735.1 Bombina bombina | reverse complement strand
CTAATGGATATACTGGTTAAATCAGATCCAATAAGAAATTACAAAAAGGATACCTGGCTTAAACCCACGAAGATGGGCTGTTTTCCCTGTTCTGGATGTGTGACCTGCAATGGTATGCTTAGGGGGAATTCCTTTCAGCACCCTCACAGCAACAAAAGATTCGATATTAGGCATCGCCTTACTTGCACCAGCATATATGTAGTATACATGATCATTTGCCCATGTTCCAGTGTCTATATCGGCAAAACTGTAACAACTTTCCGCGAGCGCATGGCAAACCACCGATGTGCGATACGTGAGGCCCTACGCACTGGTGAATCAGAACAACCAGTAGCTAGGCATTGCATTCAACATAAACATGCGGTTTCCAGTCTACGCACGATGCTTATAGACCATGTACCCCCACTCCCGAGAGGAGGTGATAGAGGGAATCTTTTACTACAATGCTAAACCAAGTGGATCTACAGGCTGAACACCATCTCTCCATACGGCCTCAATACCTCGCTGGACTTTAGCCCCTTCTACTAGATAATATCTGTTCTTGTAATATAATAAGAGTATACATATACTTCCTGCAGTAGCATATGGGTCTCATAATAGGACAAATAAACAGTTCTCACATATTGTTCCCATGTTTCTACCATATTACTAGTAGACATGACTGTAAGCTAGTATTTCACTCTATATGTAAATTGACATTGTTTACTGTCTTTATGACATCAAATGCTTTCTTGGTCTTTTTCACTTATTGTGATATGGATACAATGTTGTATAGATGCTCCTTTTTAATGCATTTTGTTTTTTATACACTATGTTTTGTATGCACTTTGTTTTTAGTGTTATTTGCCTGGAGTGTTGTGCCGATATATACATCTTTTTGCTCATTAGTTTGGCAATTAGCGGTATTTTGCCCCTTCAAACAATAAGTATGGGGATCTCCGTTAATATGTGTATGCGGCGTCACACTCGATATGCAAGTACATCTATTGGTTCATAACATAGCCGCCGAGAAACCGTGTATTGTTTACATGTTGCCATGGCAATGTCGGCTCCACGATCTCACAGGGCGCACAGTTTAGAGCTCCTTGATAACGTCAGACGCCGATTTCACACACGGGGAACTGGCGGCATGTGATGTACTCCAATAGTATTTAGGTGGTGATTTGGGGTAAGTTTGGTATGAAGTTTTTAATATTTTTGTCACATTTGATAAAGGCACAATGTTGTGCCGAAACGTCATGGTATTATAATCGTTTTAATGGATTGAATAAAGGATTACCTTTTATAAGACCAGTGAGTGCCTGTGTTCTTGGAGAGGATACGAATTCGTTTGCAGTGCACCTTGGCAGTTGAATTGGCGTAAGATTGTGCTGTCCTCTATCTGGACTATATATATATATATATATATATATATATATATATATAAACACAGACATACAACAACTAGTAAGCCTGGAACTCTCTTGCATGTATGCAGCAAAAATAAAAACAAAATGAAAGGGTTAATTACAACATTTTGCAAAATAGACCACAAAAAAAGTATTTTCCTCCCTGGATCCCTAACCTACAGCTACACAATGCATGCGCTTTCAACCAAATACACTGAGATACAAACAAGGATGACACAGGCCTTTTGTAAATTACCTAGACACACAAAAAAAAACAAAAAAAAAATGGACTGCACTCTTAAACCGGACTGGGTGCACATCCCATGTCACTGCAAAACCTAAAGCCCTGGGTGCTCATCAGCACTCACAGAAGCTGCACAGCTCTCAGTGACTCAGGCAGGTAACTCCAGGCCAGCCTGGGTGCAAAGCCCATAGAGAAAATTACAAAACTATATTAACACAACACAGACATTCTGGCACTTTATTGTAAGCACACAGCTAGATTAAAAACAAATTGGTAGATTAAGTTTTAATCTAGCAATGTGCTTGACGTTTTTCCTAGAGCAAAATTCCATAGGGGCAAATGCCTTGCCTTCCCACTCTGGATGTCCATGCCCACCACAATTACTACTGGTTTAGCGGCTACCAACCATTAGCCTATTACAATACTTCCCAGGTTAGTGGCTACCTACCATTAGCCCATTACAATACTTGCCAGTTTAGTGGATTCCTACCATTAGCCCCTTACAATTCTTGCCAGTTTAGTGGCTTCCTACCATTAGCCCATTACAATACTTGCCAGTTTAGTGGCTACCTACCATTAGCCCATTTCAATACTTGCCAGTTTAGTGGATTCCTACCATTAGCCCCTTACAATTCTTGCGAGTTTAGTGGCTTCCTACCATTAGCCCATTACAATACTTGCCAGTATAGTGGCTACCTACCATTAGTCCATTACAATATTTTCCAGTTTAGTGGCTACCAACCATTAGCCCATTACAATACTTGCCAGTTTAGTGGCTACCTACCATTAGCCCATTACAATACTTGCCAGTTTAGTGGCTACCAACCATTAGCCCATTACAATACTTGCCAGTTTAGTGGCTACCTACCATTAGCCCATTACAATACATGCCAGTTTAGTGGCTACCAACCATTAGCCCATTACAATACATGCCAGTTTAGTGGCTTCCTACCATTAGCCCATTACAATTCTTGCCAGTTGAGTGGCTTCCTGTCATTAGCCCATTACAATTCTTGCCAGTTGAGTGGCTTCCTGCCATTAGCCCATTGCAATACTTGCCAGTTGAGTGGCTTCCTGCCATTAGCCCATTGCAATACTTGCCAGTTTAGTGGCTTCCTACCATTAGCCCATTACAATTCTTGCCAGTTTAGTGGCTTCCTACCATTAGCCCATTACAATGCTTGCCAGTTTAGTGGCTTCCTGCCATTAGCCCATTACACTAATGGCCAGTTTAGTGGCTACCTACCATTAGCTCATTACAAAACATGTCAGTTTTCGGATTGCCTGTCCCACCACAGTACATATCAGTTTAGTGACTGCCTGCCCTTGGCCCACCACAGTATCTATCAGTTTAGTGGCTACTTGCCGTTAGCCCATCATAATACTTGTCATCTTGGCGACTACTTGCCTTTAGCCCTCTTGCCTCTTAATTTAGTAGCTACGGGCCCTCAGCGCGTCATGATGCATTGCTATGAGATTACAATAGATAGACGTGTGACATCACTAAACAAAACACCTTGCTATAGACACCAAAAATACTTGGAATCAAATGCTCTTTAATAATACAATTTATATGGCTGTATCTTTCTTCTTTTTAAAGGGACATGACACTCAACCTTTTTTTCCTGTTTCAGATAGAGAAAACAATTTTAAACAACTTTCCAGTTAATTTCTGTTACCTAATTTGCTTTATTCTCTTGGAATCTTTTGTTGAAGAAACAGCAATGCACATAGATGAGTTTATAAATTGACACATAGTTCCTCCCCTGCACCTCTGTCCTCAGAGTGTCATTAGGAGTCCAGGGCTATTAGGACAGTGGATCTAAGGTAGTTTTGTGTCACTTCAGCTCTGTGCCTCTTTAAGCACTCAGCTGAGCCCTGCAATAATGTAATACATAGGGAAGTGATAATATATAAGCAAGTTCAGAGTGAAAGCTCCTTAATGAGGTGCGCTCGGGGAAGCAAGAGATAGAAATAAATAAAGGACGATGGAGGTATCTATAGCGGAAGACAAGAAGGCGCCAATAGGGTGATATGGCCACAGACAAATCTATGTGTGAAAAAGGTGAGAGCAATACTCACAAGCGGAGCGGCACTGTGGCGTGCCTGAAAGAGCAGACCGGGATCTCAGCGTCGCCCGGAAGACCACAAAGGCAGCAGCGAATCCTCAGCCAGGGACGTACTTAGTGTAACCAATCTGGATCCTAGTTTAGCTACACACCTTCCTCTCTGTGCTCCGAATTCCTGTACACTTACAGGAGGAAGTATAGTGGCGGGAGGCAGGTGAACAACTCCAGTCACTCAAAAATAGCAAAAAACGATGTGGGAAAGAGGGGAGATCAGACTCAAGAAAAGTTCTGGAAAGGCACACTTCCAAATGCTATTCTGGGAATCCGTTTCCTGCTGTGATGTTGCCAAGGAATTGGAGACCGCAGCGAAAAGCTGTTAAACAGGAATCTTTCACATTATTTGTAAAACTTAGGGTCTTGATCACATACACAGATTCTTCAATTACCCCAATATTCCTGAAAGTACTTTGATTCCTAGTGCACTGTATAGAAATACCATGCCTTGATACTAAACTCAAAAGCTTAGATTACAAGTGGAGCAATACATTTTTATCACTCTTGAGCACTAACTGCACTCAAGGTAAACCAATAGCACTACCATGTTAGCGATGGTATTAAAGGGAACCTGGGTTGCTGATTGCTGGCTACATTTAGACACCAATCAGCAAGAGCTACACAGTTGCGGAACAGAATAAAATGGGACGGGCTCCAAAGCTTACATTCTTGCTTTTCCAAATAAAGATACCAAGAGAACGAAGACAATTTGATAATAGGAGTAAATTAGAAAGTTGCTTAAAATTGCATGCTCTATCTGTTCATGACACAAAATTTCTGAATCATGAAAATTGTAGCACTTGAGCGAAAGACTCAGGGCACTAACATCAGGAGGTTGGATACTGTGACTTTTCTTTTTTTTTTACTCAAGCGCTAATCAGAAGGTGCACTAGGACAACTGCGCTAAAGCCAAAGTTGCTTTAGGAATACTTCAAATACCTATCGGCTAGATTACGAGTTTTGTGTTATAAGTAAAAAAGCAGCGTTAAGGCTCATAAACGCTGTTTTTTCACTACAGCTGCTATTACGAGTCTTGTAGATACAGCTGTCCCGCACACTTTTTTGGCCGTACCGCAAATCAACTTACGCAATTTGCTTAAAGTCTTTTTTCAATGGGACTTCAAAGGAGCCGGTATTACAAGCTTTTTTTTTTTAAGCCAAAAAGTGAGCGGTACAGCCTATCCCGCAAGATTCGTAACGCATTCTAAAGTCAGTAGTTATGAGTTTTACACTACAACTACTACTGTAGCACAAAACTCATAACTAAAGTGCTAAAAAGTACACTAATACCCATAAGCTACCTATTAACCCCTAAACCGAGACCCTCCAGCATCGCATACACTAAAATAAAATTATTAACCCCTAATCTGCTGCTCCGGACATCGCCACCACTATAATAAACATATTAATCCCTAAACCGCCGCACTCCCACCTCGCAAACACTAGTTAAATATTATTAACCCCTAATCTGCTGTCCCTAACATCGCCGCAACCTACATTACAGCTATTAACCCTTAATCTGCCGACCCCAACATCGCCGCCACTATACTAAAGTTATTAACCCCTAAACCTAAGTCTAACCCTAACAACCCCTAACTTAAGTATAATTAAAATAAATGTAAAGAAAACCTACTATTAATAACTAAATAATTCCTATTCAAAACTAAATACTTACCTGTAAAATAAACCCTAAGCTAGCTACAATATAACTAATAGTTACATTGTATCTAGCTTAGGGTTTATTTTTATTTTACAGGCAAGTTTGTATTTATTTTAACTAGGTAGAATAGTTACTAAATAGTTATTAACTATTTACTAACTACCTAGCTAAAATAAATACAAATTGACCTGTAAAATAAAACCTAACCTAAGTTACACTAACACCTAACACTACACTATAATTAAATAAATTACCTAAATTAAATACAAGTAACTAAATTAAATACAAATACCTAAATTACACAAAATAAAAACATAATTTATGTAAGAACTTACCTGATAAATTCATTTCTTTCATATTAGCAAGAGTCCATGAGCTAGTGACGTATGGGATATACATTCCTACCAGGAGGGGCAAAGTTTCCCAAACCTCAAAATGCCTATAAATACACCCCTCACCACACCCACAATTCAGTTTAACGAATAGCCAAGAAGTGGGGTGATAAGAAAAAAGTGCGAAAGCATATAAAATAAGGAATTGGAATAATTGTGCTTTATACAAAAAAATCAAAACCACCACAAAAAAGGGCGGGCCTCATGGACTCTTGCTAATATGAAAGAAATGAATTTATCAGGTAAGTTCTTACATAAATTATGTTTTCTTTCATGTAATTAGCAAGAGTCCATGAGCTAGTGACGTATGGGATAATGATTACCCAAGATGTGGATCTTTCCACGCAAGAGTCACTAGAGAGGGAGGGATAAAATAAAGACAGCCAATTCCTGCTGAAAATAATCCACACCCAGAATAAAATTTTAATAAAAAAACATAAGCAGAAGATTCAAACTGAAAACACTGCCTGAAGTACGTTTCTACCAAAAACTGCTTCAAAAGAAGAAAACACATCAAAATGGTAGAATTTAGTAAAATTATGCAAAGAGGACCAAGTTGCTGCTTTGCAAATCTGATCAACCGAAGCTTCATTCCTAAACGCCCAGGAAGTAGAACTGACCTAGTAGAATGAGCTGTAATCCTTTTGAGGCGGAGTGTTACCCGACTCAACATAGGCATGATGAAATAAAGATTTCAACCAAGATGCCAAAGAAATAGCAGAAGCTTTCTGGCCTTTTCTAGAACCAGAAAAGATGACAAATAGACTAGAAGTCTTTCGGAAAGACTTAGTAGCTTCAACATAATATTACAAAGCTCTAACAGCATCCAAAGAATGCAATGATTTCTCCTTAGAATTCATAGGATCAGGACATAATGAAGGAACCACAATTTCTCTACTAATGTTGTTAGAATTCACAACCTTAGGTAAAAAATTCAAAAGACGTTCGCAGCACCGCCTTATCCTGATGCAAAATCAGAAAAGGAGACTCACAAAAAAAGAGTAGATAATTCAGAGACTCTTCTGGCAGAAGAGATGGCCAAAAGAAACAAAACTTTCCAAGAAAGTAATATAACGACCAAAGAATGCATGGGTTCAAAAGGAGGAGCTTGAAGAGCCCCCAGAACCAAATTCAAACTCCAAGGAGGAGAAATTGACTTAAAGACAGGTTTTATACGAACCAAAGGTTGTACAAAACAATAAATATCAGGAAGATTAGCAAACCTTCTGTGAAAAAGAACAGAAAGAGCAGAGATTTGTCTTTCAAGGAACTTGCAGACAAACCTTTATCTAAACCATCCTGAAGAAACTGAAAAAATTCTCGGTATTCAAAAAGAATGCCAAGAAAAAAGATGAGAAAGACACTAAGAAATATAAGTCTTCCAGACTCTATAATATATCTCTCTAGATACAAATTTACGAGCCTGTCACATAGTATTAATCACAGAGTCAGAGAAACCTCTTTGACCAAGAATCAAGCGTTCAAACTCCATACCTTAAAATTAAGGTTTTGAGACAGAAAGACTGGTCTTAACAGAAGAGTCCACAGCTGGCAAGAGGCCATCCGGACAAGATCCGCATACCAAAACCTGTGAGGCCATGCTGGAGCTACCAGCAGGACAAACGAGCATTCCTTTAGAATATTGGAGAATACCCTTGGAAGAAGAACTAGAGGCGGAAAGATATAGGCAGGATGACACTTGTAAGGAAGAAAATAATGCATCCACTGCCTCCGCCCGAGGATCCCGGGATCCGGACAGATACCAGGGAAGTTTCTTGTTTAGATGAGAAGCCATCAGATCTATTTCTGGGAGTTCCCACATTGAACAATCTGAGGAAATACCTCTGGGTGAAGAGACCATTCGCCCAGGTGCAACGTTTGGCGACTGAGATAATCCGCTTTCCAATTGTCCATACCTGGGATATGAACCGCAGAGATTAGACAGGAGCTGGATTCCGCCCAAACCAAATTTCGAGATACTTCTTTCATAACCAGAGGACTTTGAGTCCCTCCTTGATGATTGATGTATGCCACAGTTGTGACATTGTCTATCTGAAAACAAATGAACAACTCTCTCTTCAGAAGAGGCCAAGACTGGAAAGCTCTGAAAATTGCACGGAGTTCCAAAATATTGATCGGAAATCTCACCTCCTGAGATTCCCAAACCCCTTGTGCCGTCAGATACCCCCACACAGCTCCCCAACCTGTAAGACTTGCATCTGTTGAGATTATAGTCCAGGTTGGAAGAACAAGAAGCCCCCTGAACTAAACGATGGTGATCTGTCCACCATGTCAGAGAGTGTCGTATAATCGGTTTAAAGATATTAATTGAGATATCTTTGAGTAATCCCTGCACCATTGGTTCAGCATACAGAGCTGAAGAGGTCGCATGTGAAAACGAGCAAAGGAGATCGCATCTGATGCGGCAGTCCTAAGACCTAAAATTTCCATGCATAAGGCTACCAAAGGGAATGATTGTGACTGAAGGTTTTGACAAGCTGATATCAATGTTAAACTTCTCTTGTCTGACAAGGACAGAGTCATAGACACTGAATCTATCTAGAAACCTAAAAAGGTTACCCTTGTCTGAGGAATCAATGAACTGATTGGTAAATTGAACCTCCAACCATGAACTTGAAGAAACAACACAAGTCGATTCGTATGAGATTCTTCGAAAATGAGAAGACTGAGCAAATACCAAGATATCGTCCAAATAAGGAAATACCAAAACCCTGTTCTCTGATTACAGAAAGAAGGGCACCGAGAACCTTTGAAAAAAATTCTTGGAACTGAGGCTAGGCCAAATGGTAGAGCCAAAAAACTGGTAATGCTTGTCTAAAAAGAGAATCTCAGACACTAAAAGTGATCTGGATGAATCGGAATATGCAGATACACATCCTGTAAATCTATTGTAGACATATAATGCCCTTGCTAAACAAAAAGCAGGATAGTCCTACAGTAACCATCTTGAATGTTGGTATCCTTACATAACGATTCAATATTGATAGATCCGGAACTGGTCTGAAGGAATTGACCTTCTTTGGTACAATGAAGAGATAAAATAAAACCCCAGCCCCTGTTCCAGAACTGGAACTGGCATAATTACTCCAACCAACTCTAAATCTGAAACACATTTCAGAAATGAGCCTTTGCTGTGTTAACTGGGACACGGGAAAGAAAAAATCTCTTAGCAGGAGGCCTTAACTTGAAGCCAATTCTGTACCTTTCTGAAACAATGTTCTGAAACCAGAGATTGAGAACGGAATTGATCCAAATTTCTTTGAAGAAAACGTAATCTGCCCCATACCAGCTGAGCTGGAATAAGGGCCGCACCTTCATGGGTACTTAGGAGCTGGCTATAGATTTCTATAAGGCTTGGATATATTCCAAACTGGAAATAGTTTCCAAACTGATACCGCTCCTGAGGATGAAGGATCAGGCTTTTATTCCTTGTTGTGAGGAAAGGAACGAAAAAGACTATTAGACCTAAATTTACCTTAGATTTTTTATCCTTTGGTAAAAAAGTTCCCTTCCTTCCAGAAACAATTGAGATAATAATTTAATACCCTGGAAAGAAAGGGAAAGCAAAGTTGACTTAGAAGACATATCAGCATTCCAAGTTTAATCCATAAAGCTTTTCTAGCTAAAATAGCTAGAGACATATACCTGACATCAACTCTAATGATATCAAAAGATGGTATCACCAATAAAATTATTAGCATGATATAGAATAATAATAATGCTATAAAATTATGATCTGTTACTTGATGCGCTAAAGCTTCTAACCAAAAAGTTGAAGCTGCAGCAACATCCGCTAAAAATATAGCAGGTCTAAGAAGATTACCTGAACATAAGTAAGCTTTTCTTAGAAAGGATTCAATTTTCCTTAAATAAAGTACTATCTACCGTAGGATCAGTAGTACATTTAGCAGGAGTAGAAACAGCCCCATAACCTTAGGGATTTTGTCCCAAAAAAACTCTAATCTGTCAGATGGCACAGGATATAATTGCTTAAACGTTTAGAAGGAGTAAAAGAATTACCCAAATTATTCCATTCCCTGGAAATTACTTCAGAAATAGCATCAGGGAGATTAAACACTTCTGGAATAACTACAGGAGATTTAAAAACCTTATTTAAACCTTTAGATTTAGTATCAAGAGGACCAGAATCCTCTATTTCTAATGCAATTAATACTTCTTTAAATAAAGAACGAATAAATTCCATCTTGAACAAATACAAAGATTTATCAGTATCAGAATGATGATGTTCATTTAAAAATTCATCTGAAAAAAGAGAAGTTTTAAAAGACTTTTATGTAAACTAGAAGGAGAAATAACAGACATAGCCTTCTTAATGGATTTAAAAAATAAAATCTCATATGTTTATCAGGAACACTCTGAAAATTAGATGTTGACGGAACAGCAACAGGTAATGTAACAGTACTAAAGGAAATTTTATCTGCATTAATAAGTTTGTCATGACATGCAATACAAACAACAGCTGGAGAAACAGATACCAAAATTATAGCAGATACACTTAGCTTGGTAGCTCCAGCACTAGACAGCGATTTTCCTGTAGTATCTTCTGACTCAGATGCAACGTGAGACATCTTGCAATACGTAAGACAAAAAAAAAAAAAAAAAACAACATATAAAGCAAAATTGATCAAATTCCTTAAATGACAGTTTCAGGAATGGGAAAAAAATGCCAAAGAACAAGCTTCTAGCAACCAGAAGCAATGAAAAAATGAGACTAAAATAATGTGGAGACAAAAGCGACGCCCATATTTTTTAGCGCCAAATCAGACGCCCACATTATTTGGTGCCTAAAATGCTTTTGGCGCCAAAAATGACGCCACATCCGGAACGCCGACATTTTTGGCGCAAAATAACGTCAAAAAAATGACGCAACTTCCGGCGACACGTATGACGCCGGAAACGGAAAAGAATTTTTGCGCCAAAAAAGTCCGCGCCAAGAATGACGCAATAAAATGAAGCATTTTCAGCCCCCGCGAGCCTAACAGCCCACAGGGAAAAAAGAGTCAAATTTTTGAAGGTAAGAAAAAAATGATTAATTCAAATGCATTATCCCAAATATGAAACTGACTGTCTGAAAAATAAGGAAAGTTGAACATTCTGAGTCAAGGCAAATAAATGTTTGAATACATATATTTAGAACTTTATAAACAAAGTGCCCAACCATAGCTTAGAGTGTCACAGAAAATAAGATTTACTTACCCCAGGACACTCATCTACATGTTTGTAGAAAGCCAAACCAGTACTGAAACGAGAATCAGCAGAGGTAATGGTATATATAAGAGTATATCGTCGATCTGAAAAGGGAGGTAAGAGATGAATCTCTACGACCGATAACAAAGAACCTATGAAATAGACCCCGTAGAAGGAGATCACTGCATTCAAATAGGCAATACTCTCCTCACATCCCTCTGACATTCACTGCACGCTGAGAGGAAAACCGGGCTCCAACTTGCTGCGGAGCGCATATCAACGTAGAATCTAGCACAAACTTACTTCACCACCTCCATCGGAGGCAAAGTTTGTAAAACTGAATTGTGGGTGTGGTGAGGGGTGTATTTATAGGCATTTTAAGGTTTGGGAAACTTTGCCCCTCCTGGTAGGAATGTATATCCCATACGTCACTAGCTCATGGACTCTTGCTAATTACATGAAAGAAAAACAAATTACAAGATATTTAAACTAATTACACCTAATCTAATAGCCCTATCAAAATAAAAAAGCCCCCCTAAAATAAAAAAAAACCTAAACTAAACTACCAATAGCCCTTAAAAGGGGCATTGCCCCAAAGAAATCAGCTCTTTTACCTGTAAAAAAAAATACAAACTACCCTCCCAACAGTAAAACCCACCACCCACACAACCAACCCCCCAAATAAAAAGCTAACTAAAAAAACCTAAGCTCCCCATTGCCCTGAAAAGGGCATTTGGATGGGCATTGCCCTTAAATGTTATGTTCCTCTGCATAAATGCCAGAGTACATTTTGAGCAGTGTTTTGGGTCGTTGTCTTGTTGAAATTTCCAGCTCCGGCGTTACTTCAACTTTGTGACTGATTCCTCAACATTATTCTCAAGTATCTGCTGATATTGAGTAGAATCCATGCAACCCTCAACTTTAACAAGATTCCCAGTACCAGCACTGGCCACACAGCCCCACAGAATGATGAAACATCCACCAAATTTTACTGTGGCTAGTAAGTGTTTGTCTTGGAACGATGTGTTCTTTTGCCACCATGCATAACTCCCCTTGTTATGACCAAATAACTCAATCTTTGTTTCATCAGTCCACAGCACCTTCTTCCAAAGCTAGCTTGTCCAAATGTGTGTTTGCATACCTCAAGCGACTCTGTTTGTGGCGTGTGTGCAGAAAAGGCTTCTTCCGCATCACTCTCCCATACGCTGAATTGTTGAACGATGCACAGTGACACCATCTGCAGCAAGATGATGTTGTAGGTCTTTGGAGGTGGTCTGTGGGCTGTTTCTGACCGTTCTCACCATCCTTTGCCTCTCCAATATTTTACTTCTGACCTTAACAGAACTGTGCCTGTGATCTTCCATTTCCTCACTATGTTCCTCACTGACAGCTTAAATATCTGCAATAGCTTTTTGTTGCCTTCCCCTAAACCATAATGTTTGGTCTTTGTCTTCAGGTCATTTGAGAGTTGTTTTGAGGCCCCCATGTTGCCACTCTTCAGAGGAGAGTCAAAGAGAGCAACAACTTGCAATTGGCCCCCTTAAATACCTTTTCCCATGATTGGATGCACCTGTCTATGAAGTTCAAGGCTTAATGGGCTCACCAAACCAATTGTGTGTTCCAATTAATCAGTGCTAGGTAGTTACAGGTATTCAAATCAACAAAATGACAAGGGTGCCCAAATATATGCACCTGTCTAATTTCGTTTTGATGCATATTGCACATTTTCTGTTAATCCAATAAACCTCATTTCACTACTGAAATATTACTGTGTCCTTCAGTTATTTGATAGATCAAAATTAAATTGCTGATCCAAACACCCAATGCTTTATAAATATTTTATATATTTTATATATATATATATATATATATATATATATATATATATATATATATATATCCACTCAAACAAATGCACTCTCAGGGCTTTCAAAGATAGAATAACAAAGGTTATTTTTATTGAAACGTTTTCAGGTATATACTACCCTTCATCAGCATAACATAAAATAAGATACATCAAACAATATATAAGCAAACAAATCATGTTGTAATCAAAGCACACACACTCCAACCTGTTTATTCCCAACGTGGCGCCAAAGTGAATTGCTGGAACGCAAACCTGCGTTCCACTGTTTCGTGCCACCGGATGGACTAATAACTCACTTCCGTTTTCGCCGTATTCAACCGGCTCATTACAAAATATACATAAATATATTATCCAAGAAAATAAGTGTTAATTCAATAACGTATCTTACATAACACCATCCTTTGCCTCTCCGATATTTTACTTCTGGCCTTAACAAGAACTGTGCCTGTGGTCTTCCATTTCCTAACTATTTTCCTTACAGTGGACACTGACAGCTTAAATATCTGCGATAGCTTTTTGTTGCCTTCCCCTAAACCATAATGTTTGGTCTTTGTCTTTAGATCATTTGAGAGTTGTTTTGAGGCCCCCCATGTTGCCACTCTTCAGAGGAGAGTCAAATAGAGCAACATCTTGCAATTGGCCCCCTTAAATACCTTTTCCCATGATTGGATGCACCTGTCTATGAAGTTCAAAGCTTAATGGGCTCACCAAACCAATTGTGTGTTCCAATTAATCAGTGCTAGGTAGTTACAGGTATTCAAATAAACAAAATGACAAGGATGCCCAAATGTATGCACCTGTCTAATTTCGTTTTGATGCATATTGCACATTTTCTGTTAATCCAATAAACCTCATTTCACTACTGAAATATTACTGTGTCCTTCAGTTATTTGATAGATCAAAATTAAATTGTTGATCCAAACACCCAATTATTTATAAATGAAAATCATGGAAATTGTCAGGGGTGCCCAAACTTTTGCATACGACTGGAAATATATATATATATATATATATATATATATACATATACAGAGCATAAAAATATGAAACAGAGATATATTACTGGAATATCAATAACAATATTTATAAACATGGAACAACCATATCAATCATATACAAGAGTCACTGGACTCAAATGTACAGGTTTAAACCTCAAAAGCACAAGTCCCACAATAATGGAGCAATTGGTCCAATGGATATATATGAAAGAAATGCCCCAAGTTTTATTGATTAGATGGTTTGAAAATGTCCCAATTATAAGAGGGGACGCAGCAAAAGTCAGTGCAGTTCAGTTGAAGAATTCAGCAAAAGACCGGTACAGTTCCTCTCTAGGCCCTTGAGCACAACGTGAGGGCTGGCACCGGTACACTCACCCCAAAGAACAGCCGACATGAAAAAGATAGAAGCTCCTCTCTCCGCCGGACCATGCCGTTTCGGCGTTCACAACTCGGAGCGGGTCACTTCCGGTATCGTGTGGCTGTGACGTCGTTCATCACGTGATCTCCTGCCGACCAATCGGGATCCTTATCCAGCCGTTGTCAACACTTAGAGGCAGTCAGGTACTTTCATATCGCTGCACAGTGTTACCAGCCACAGGATTCCCATCACTTAGACAGCGGCAGTAAGGTGGCGAATGTAGGAGGCTCCTGAATAGCTCAGCACACTACATACTGACCAAAGCTGCTTGATAGATATTCCATAGGAAAAATGTAATAGAACCAGGGTGATATCCAAAGTGGAAGCTGTTGATAAATGGTAGCTACCCCAGTCCACCAGGAATAATTGAGTAAAATAAAGAAAGTTCAGCAGTCTTCCAAGAGTGTATCAAAATTGCTTTATTCCAGGATAAAACAACAGGACAAGCTTTAAAATTTCAGAGCAAAGTCTGACCGGTTTCAGGTCTCCCTGACCGTAATCATAGACTGATTCAAAACATGTGCAACATACATTTAAATAGCATGTAACTTATCCTAATTGGCTAAAAACAACACAAGCAGAAATTTTAACCCCATATGTACTGACATCAATATCACTCATTTGTTAAATGGATATACTTATACAATAATTAAACCATATATACAGAAAGTGATTGAGAGGACAATAATAGACCCTTTTTAGATTCCTTCCAGCAAATATCATGTCATTACTTAACATATATATTAGATACACAGATGTGTTTTGTTTAATTAAAAGATGAACATGGAAATATATGTGTGTACATATTTATACATACACATACATATTTCATCTCCTATAGAACACAAAACCTCGTCAGATGGGAATTGAAGACATATTCTAGCATATACAAATATTTATAATCAAGTTTATAGTTAGCAAGAACATGCATATATTAGTGCTAAAAATAGTGTATTGATCTATGTCTGATTCCCTTCTAATAAAGATGGATCATATGTGGGATATGGGGAAAGATATATATAATATTCAATAAATATTGAATCAAATTAATGGCAATATGTTACCATTCATTGGACATATGTTTATTAATCTCACATATTACTCTCGAAACGTACATTAAGATAAAGCAATATTAAAATCATATTAATCTATCTCCAAGAAACTTGGTAATACAGCACTCCAAAGTTGCTGCTTAATCATCTTTGCCAATAATTGATAATGTCGAACTCAGAGTTGAATCCTAGGGGTAACAGACTCTTCATCTTAAATATCCAATAAGTTTCCTGTTTGCACAAAATTGGGAATTTGTCTCCACCTCTTGGAGGTTTCCCAATTTGTTCAATTGCTTGCCATCTCAATGTTTTGGTGCTTTGACCATGTATTTCAATGAAATGTTTAGATAGTGCTGAACAGGTAACCTTATTGGATATGTAAGATAAATGTTCTGAGCATATATATAGTGACCGCTTCACTCAGAGGATTACTGAGAACAGTCTTGACAAAGGTCCCTGGGAGGACCGAAACGTTGACTGAACCTATGAACTAATAAAATCTTTATGCTTATTAAGGCCTCTTCTTTTGAGAAGTTTCTATCTATCTATCTATATATATATATATATATATATATATATATATATATATATATATATATATATATATATATAAAAATATATATAAAAATATATTTAAAAAGAAAAACATATTATTCTTACCTGATAAATTAATTTATTTCATGGTGGTTAGAGTCCACAATCCAATACTCCTGGGATTCAATTCCTGGCCACTAGGAGAAGGCAAAGATTCCCAACGCTATAAAAGCGCTTATTCTCTCCCGACTTTCTGGTATTCTAATCTTACGTATAGCCAAGAAAGAACAAGTTGAAAGGTAGTAAAGCACAAAGCAAGGAAAATGAGGTGCAAACTAGAACTGCCGCTCAAAAAAAATGATTATGTAAAAAATGAAAATGTGTAGATCTCGTGGACTCTCACCACCATGAAAGAAATTAATTTATCAGGTAAGCATACATTTTTCTTTCTTTCATAAAGTGATGAGGGTCCAAAAGCCATTACTCCAAGGAACTAATACACAAGCTGTGGAGTCTACGAGTAATTGGGCATGACAATGTTTCTTTTAAAGCCGGCCCCTAAATACCAGGCACTGCTGCCTGAAGGACTTTTTCCTACCAAATTTAGAGAAATGTTGTTCTTACCTTGTAAATGTCTTAAAACTATCCTGTCTCCAAGGAAACCTTGCTAATCATGAGATTTGGAGAAAAAGGTAAAGAAATGGATGTAGCCCTCTGACCTTTATGTGAACCAAGGGAAAAACAAATTAAAGAATGGTCTAAAAATGAATTATTTGGATTAGGACAAGGACATAGACTATAATCTGCCGATTGATTTAATCAGAAAATCTCTTCTGGCAGAAGATGCTAAAAGCATCAAAAACTTCCAAGACAGAAGCAAAATGTCAAAAGCATGCAAGTTCTAAAAGAGAAACCTGTAAAGCTTGTAAAAAACCTAATTAGTGTTCCAAAGAGGAGAAATAGGTTTAGACATTGGATATATCCTTGCAAAGCCTGAGCAAAGTATAGATGTCAAGACATTAAGCAATTGTCCTGTAGTATGAAACAGAAAAAGTCAAAATATGACTCTCTAAAGAGTTAGCATATAAGTCATTATCTGAAGCAACTTGCAAAAAGAATTCTTGGAATTTTAAAAGAATGCCAGCTAAAACCCTGGTTTTCATAGCAGGAAAAAATACAGCTTTTCAAATCTTTTGAGAAATTTGACTTGCAACAGGCTTTATGGTCTAAAGTAAGAAGTTCAATACAGCATACAAGAAACATAAAATAGGTATTAAATTTCTAATCCATCAAGATGAAAGACTTGAGATCTCGATGATTGGAGAAAGTTTGACATCTGACTTGCAATTTGCAATTCAAGTTCTGCAGGGCCTGACTGGAACAGTCAGATTAATGAAGGATGTTCTATTCCATTTGAACTATGACTCTTGGAAACAGAAGTCATCAAGTTTATGTCTGGGAGACCCCGTTGCTCCACAATCTAGGAGAAAACTACTTGAAGGAGAAACCCTTCCTGTGGAAAGGATTACCTACTAAGGAAATCTGCGTCCCAGATTTCATTTCGGGGATGCAAATATATAAAATGCTTTTGTGTCAAATAAAAAAAACATTGAGACTTCCTTCATTGCTAAGGAACTGCAAGTTCCCCATTGATAGTGGATATAAGCTACAATTGTAACATTAATTGAATGAAAACTAGGATAAGTTTCTCCTTTTAGGACAGCTCTAAAGAGACCTAAAAATTGAATGCCCAAGATACTTATTGGTATCCTCGCCTCCTGAGGATGCAAAACTCCCTGTTCTTCCCTGGCCCCAGACTGAACTCCAATCCAAGATAATGGCGTCTGCAGACATTATTTTCACAGTTGGTGAAATAAAGGAGGCCACCAGTAAAATAGTGTGGAAAACTATCCAACGGGACAGAAATTGCCTCAATGAAAATTCTCAAAGGATTATATGCAATAGTTGTGTGAAAATGTTTGTATCATTGTTCGAAGCAAGCAAAGTTGAATTGGTCTCATATGAAACTGTGCAAAGGAAGAACATCTGATGCTGAAATTATCAGACCTTACACCCATACATTACGCTACAGATGGGTTGGAAATTTAGTGTAGTTCTGAGAAAATTGACTGTAACTTTCATCCCTGATCCGTTAGAGATTGCTGCATAGTCACTGAGTCTATAATGACTTCTAGAAAAGAGACTTGATAATTGAGAAAGAAAACTCTTTTTAATTAATTCTCCAACCATGTCTTCAAAGAAAACAACAGTAGAATGTTGGTATGAAAAACAACTGAAGGAAAAAATGGAGCCTGAACCAATATATTGTCCAGGTATAGAGCTACTGAACTACATGAGTAGATATACCAAACGAAAGAGCCACAAACTAAAAATGTTTGTCCTGAAAGGCAAATCTTAGAAACTGGAAATAATCTAGGAATAAGAAGAAAGGTATCCTTTAAATTAATTGTTGACATAAATGGACCCTGATGAATAAGGGGTACAAATGTCCAGATTGTTACTATTTTGAAATTTGATTAAAGTCATTAAGTCCAGCATTGGTCCAAAAATTCATTCTTTCTTGGGAATAATGGAAAAGGATGTAATAAACTCCTTAGCTTTGTGCCAAAAAACTTAAACTACAGCTAATACAATTCGGAAAGTCTTTTGGAACATGAGACAGAAGAAACTTTCTTTGAAAGGGCTTTGATTTGTAACCTATTTAGTAATCCTGGAAAATTATGTTTAAAACCCAGATATCTTGGACAGACTGTGATAGGCCTTCTAAATTGGTGTAAACTGCCCTCTACCAGAAAAGAATCTGGATTGGGGCCATATCATCATACTCATTTGGAAGCAGAAGAAGGCTCATAGAATACTTGGCCTTGTTCCAACTGTGTTCAACTTCCTATGAAACATCCTATAAAATTTAGAGGGCGGTTTAGAAGAAAAGACCAGGCCTGCTTTTAAAAAGCAAATCCAGTTGTTTGGAAGGATTTTCTGCAGCTGATTTAGGGTCTTGCATGCCTAAAGTACATAAAACCTCTTTAAACAGAGAACTAAGATGTTCAAGCTCAAACATGAAAGAGGGAGTCTGTTACATGTGTATGTCCCCTGGCTATGATATACCATTAGAGAGCCCATCCAGTGCTGTATATGCCACAACAGAAGGAGGCTAGGAACCGGTCCCTGCGGCAGGTTTTGACCAACTCTTTCACTGGGAGTGATTCTGTCACTAAATATCACACAATTTGTGGAAAAAAGTTAAGAAGGGTAATCACAGTTGCACATTAAATACACTATGCGACCATACATAACAGTCCTATTGCTGCATAAGTAACAAGTCCACACAATGAACACTGTGGCAGGAGAACAGCACACCCTTCAAAAGTTTCCCCACAGACTTCAGGGGTGTACACCCGGAGATATGCAACACTCACAAACCGTGGCTCTGAAGGTACATTCCGTAATAACTCTTCTAGGCACAGTGTAACACAGGACACATACCTGTCATTCTTCGGATCTTTTAAGGCATGAACTGGGGCTGGCTGTGATACAGTCGTTTCTCCTCCGTTTCGTCTCTGCCTTGCTGTCCTGCCAAACGCTCAAGCTGTACCCTGAGCCCGCCTCCAATGGCGGTCAGGCCAATCTCCTTCTCCTCCGCTTCGAACCTTTGCTGTGTGCAGATAACGGTCCTACACCCCAAATCCGTGCTCACTCAAGCGGCCTCCAGTACAAACAGTATGAACAAAAATGGAGGAGCACAGACCGGATGATTTGCAAGTAAAAACTGTTTAATTACAGATAGCGCCGTAGCGCAACATGAGTGGAACAAAAATAGTATATAACACAAGTGTGGAGGGGAAACACGTTTTTTTTTCAGCCCTTGATACATATCCATGTATTAACCCCGGGGTGTTTATCCCCTCCACACTTGTGTTATTTTTGTTCCACTCATGTTGCGCTACGACGCTATCTGTAATTAAACAGTTTTTACTTGCAAATCATCCGGTCAGTGATTCTGTCACTGCCCAATACTCCAATCTCCCCACTGTCTCTCAGTAGCAACTCTCTAAAGGGAAAATGGGCCTCAAATCAGTCTGAGAACCCCTCTCAACAAAGAATCTGGAGCACCTTACTTCTTCATCCACCTCCTATGCAGGCAAAGATTAGACTGTAATACCAGAGAGGTAAGAGAGATTAAGTGCTCTTGGAATCTTTGCTTCCTCCTAGTGGCAAGGAGTTGAATCCCAGGAGAAATGGCTCGTGGACTCTCACCATCTTATAAAAGAAAGAACATCTTCTTCTTACTGAAGAACAGAGGAATTTCAAGCATTTCTATTAAAACAATAATAATAAAACTGATTATATTGCATATTTCAAGATATTTGACTGGGAAGGGTACATAAGTGTCTATGTCTATATATGTGTATTTATGTATGTATATTTGGACATACATATTAACACATAAATACACATATACAGACATTTATACATACACACATACAAATATTTAGACACATATATATATATATATATATATATATATATATATATATACACACACTTTAAGCCCATCCCAGTCCAACACTTTGACATATACTGAGCTAAACTTTGTCAGCTGAGCTTAACTTTCTCTGTTAAATCTGTTTTACCATGAACTTGCAATATAAATTTGCTCACTAATTTTTGCTCAGTCCAGCGATATTGATATTGCACCCTGCTCTATCATTAGCGTTTCACTTGTAATCTGGGCCAGCTCAAGAAAAGAAGTAGGCATATATAACAGTCAGATGCCTGAAGAGAAACACCTTTTCTTCACAAACAGGAATCGCTGCCTCCCTGACCATAACACAGTCTGTATGTAACATCAGACAGGCAGATGGACTGTACTGAAATTGCCTATAGGTAATGATTACAAAGAATTTCTGTAATATTTCAACCTCCTGGTTACCAGTGATTTTACCACTAACATATCCAATAATTCTTGCCAGAACATAATTACATAACCTGCTTCAGTTTCCTTTTTAATGTATTGGGCAGCCAAGTATAAAGATGATAATACATGTTTATCATTTGATCAGTCTAATACACCGCTCTGACACAAGGCACCCCTGGGTAGTTGACTACATTGCACAGCAATGATACAAATAGTTCTGTACCGTGTGTACTGTAAGGATATACAGTTAGGGAAAAAATTATTTGATCTCCTGCTGATTTTGTACCTTTGCCCACTGACAAAAAAATGATCAGTCTATAATTTTAATGGTAGGTTTATTTGAACAGTGAGAGACAGAGTAACAACAACAAAATCCAGAAAAACTCATTTCAAAAAGTTATAAATTGATTTGCATTTTAATGAGTGAAATACGTATTTGATCCCCTATCAATCAGAAAGATTTCTGTCTGCTAGGTGTCTTTTATACAGGTAACAAGATTAGATTAGGAGCACTCTCTTAAATCACAATCTCAGCTTGTTACCTGTATAAAAGACACCTGTTTACAGAAGCAATCAATCAATCAGATTCCAAACTCTCCACTATGGCCAAGACCAAGGAGCTGTCCAAGGATGTTAGGGACAAGATTGTAGACCTACACAAGGCTGGAATTGGCTACAAGACCATCGCCAAGCGGCTTGGTGAGAAGGTGACATCAGTTGGTGCAATTATTCGCAAATGGAAGAAACACAAAATAACGGTCAATCTCCCTCGGTCTGGGGCTCCATGCAAGATTTAATCTCATGGAGTTTCAATGATCATGTGAACGGTGAGGAATCAGCCCAGAACTACAGGGAGGATCTTGTCAATTATCTCAGGGCAGCTGGGACCATAGTCACCAAGAAAACAATTGGTAACACACTAAACTGTGATGGACTGGAATCCTGCAGCGCCCACAAGGTCCCCCTGCTCAAGAAAGCACATGTACAGGCCCATCTAAAGTTTGCCAGTGAGCATCTGAAAGATTCAGAGGAGAACTGGGTGAAAGTGTTGTGGTCAGATGAGACCAAAATCGAGCTCTTTGGCATCAACTAAACTCGCCCTGTTCGGAGGAGGAGGAATGCTGCCTATAACTCCAAGAACACCATCCCCACCATCAAACATGGAGGTGGAGACATTATGCTTTGGTGGTGTTTTTCTGCTAAAGGGACATGAAAACTTCACCGCATCAAAGGGGCGATGGACGGGGCCATGTACCATCAAATCTTGGGTGAGAACCTCCTTCCCTCAGCAAGGGCATTGAAAATGGGTTGTGGATGGGTATTCCAGCATGACAATGACCCAAAACACATGGCCAAATCAAAAAAGGAGTGGCTCAAGAAGAAGTACATTAATATCCTGGAGTGGCCTAGCCAGTCTCCAGACCTTAATCCCATAGAAAATCTGTTGAGGGAGCTGAAGGTTCTAGTTGCCAAACGTCAGCCTCGAAACCTTAATGACTTGGAGAGGATCTGCAAAGAGGAGTGGGACAAAATCTCTCCTGAGATGTGTACAAACCTGGTGGCCAACTACAAGAAACGTCTGACTTCTGTGATTGCCAACAAGTACTAAGTTATGTTTGGCAAAGGGGTCAAATACTTATTTCACTCATTAAAATGCAAATCAATTTATAACTTTTTTGAAATGCGTTTTTTCTGGATTTTTTTGTTGTTATTCTGTCTCTCACTGTTCAAATAAACCTACCATAAAAATTATAGACTGATCATTTCTTTGTCAGTGGGCAAACGTACAAAATCAGCAGGGGATCAAATATTTTTTACTCTCACTGTACCTACTGTGCCGTACATACATGGGAAATGTGGTTACTGTGCATAACACTGTGGATACAAGAGGCTGTACTATGTACAACTTTGGATATTGGTACTGTACATCAATGATGGCCAACTTCCTAACATATTAAGGATTAATGTCAATAGTTTAGAAGCCTTCAGAGCAATGTATAATTTTATGGCTATGAAACACACAAATAATTTCCTAAAAATCGCCAGTGACACAGGACCAGATTTAAGTAAGGTTCCAATTCTTTTTATGTGTGAGAGTCTGTGTGTGTGTATGTGTGTGTATATATATATATATATATATATATATATATATATATATATATATATATATAGGTAGCCCTCAGTTTACACCAGGGTTAGGTTCCAGAAGGAATGGTTGTAAATCGAAACCATTGTAAATTGAAACCCAGTTTATAATGTAAGTCAATGGGAAGTGAGGGAGTTGGATTCCAGGCCACTCTCAAAATTTTCATAAATAACACAATACATTATTTTTAAAGCTTGGAAATGAAGACTTTAAATGCTAAACAGCATTATAAACCTAATTAAATAATCACAGAACATACTGTATCATCAAACTAAGTTTAATGAACAAAAACATTTGCTAATAATCACACAGACTGTATCATCAAACTAAGTTTAATGAACAAAAAAAAAATTTACTTGCATTTTTCTACAAACAGTTCTCTGCATTGTTAGCATGTTAGATAATATTGGGTCTGCAATTATTCAATGCATTTCAATCTGGACTGATTAAGCAGTTAGGCACACTCAACCTCAAGCAGCTGGACAGGAAGATAATATGGAAGTGGCTGCTAGATCTTGTTGCTCGATAGGTCTGGCTTGCTCTGTGTACACAGATCAATTTCAGTCTGCTAAGCTTGTATAACTTTGCTGCAGCACAAGAGGACAGCTCCACCTACTGGGTATTTTAATTAGTGCACTGCTTTTCAATGCTTTTCAATAGCAGTCACATGACTGAAAAAAAGGTTGTTATTCTGAAACGGCACAAATTGAACCGGCGTACTCCGAGGGCCACCTGTGTATATATGTATATATGTATATATATATATATATATATATATATATATATATATATATATATACACATATATATGGGTCAAGTCGGGTGGGAACGCATCTGAACGGAGTTCCTGCACTATTTTTGCAGGAGGAAGTTCCCTATGGAGAGAGAACAGAAACACTTCTGGTTAGAGGGATAGTGAGATCCTCTAGTAATGGCAGTAACACTTTCTACAATACACTAAAATGTAAGACTGTCAGTGGTCCTGGTGTGTTATAACCCCTGTTATGAATATTATCTTTATTATCTTTTATTCCACATGGTGCTTACATTTCTCTGTGGCTTGGTCTGGGGTTATTTAGCTCCCCTAAGCAGGAGGATTCTCAGGCCCAAAGGCAACCCTTCAACGCTTTATTGGATTTAATTTGCTTTCATTAACCAAAGTTTATAGATTATATACATATAAATACAGTGTGTGTGTGCGTGTGTATATATATATATATATATATATATATATATATATATATATATATATATATATAAAACAATATTAATTGTTTGGGAGGGTGGAAGTCTTGGTGAGTTCCCACACTTTTTTTGTAGGACTTGACCCCTGTATATATATATATATATATATATATATATGTATATATTTGTGTGTGTATGCATTATATATATATATATATATATATATATATAGATATATATAAACATGATTGGCACATCAAACTATGATCGTGGAGAACCGGTGTGGAGTAAAGACACAGGCCCCCATTTATTATCTCTGTGGGCCGATCACTGCATGCTCAGACAACAGCTTCCTAACCAGTATGCCAGCTATTAGTGGGCAGTTTAAATAACCTGGGTACATTCGCCCAGGGCTGATTAACAACCCCTACAAATGCGTCATTGGACTATCGGGAGCAGGGGGCGACATTGCATAAGCAAATGAAATCTGGCAGACAGATACATGTGAGCGAACACTGTTCACCCAGCAGTTTTTAATACAGAACAACATAAGCGTATATATAACAAGTATACAGTGTAACGGTGTAAGACATAGCCGCTTTCTGGAGACTATTTGTATGTGAACCCTTTTCAAGACAATATTACATGATTTTAAAGGGACACTCAATCAAAATTAACCTTTCATTATTCAGATAGAGCATGCAATTTTAAACAACTTTCCAATTTACTTCCATTAACTAAATGTGCACAGTCTTTTTATATTTAAACTTTTTGAGTCACCAGCTCCTACTGAGCATGTGCAAGAATGTGAATGGCTGATTGCTGTCACATGGTACGTGTATGCATTTGTGATTGGCTGACGGCTGTCACATGGTACAGGGGGAGTGGAAAAAGACATAACTTTTAAAATTGTCAGAAAAAAATCTACTACTCATTTGAAGTTCAGACTAAGTACTATTGCATTGTCTTGTTATCTTGCATTTGTTGATTATGCAAATCTACTGTATTGACTGGTCCTTTAACTATATTCAATATCAAATGCTATGATGAAGGACTTAACTGATGGTATTTTAAGGGAGACTTCCCTGAATGGATTTTAAATCTAAATAAAACTGTATTAATTTTTTAATATTAATTCCTTCTATGACAACCTGTTTTACATTCTGCTATTTTGTTATTGTAGTACTAATGTTGAAATATTGTGTTATAGGTACAGTTTTATATGTCTGATAAATAACGTTCTCAGACATTATTTAAACGCATAAAAGCGTGCTAATAATAATACTATTTGTGTTTATGGTCCTGACTTTTTTTTATAGAGCTACAAACTACACAAATAGTTAACATCACACATGCTGCCACTTTAAATGCCCTGACAAGCTAGGCTCTGACAAGCTTTATAGTGTCCAGTTTATGTTAATAACAGTCACATGGTCACTTTAACAGAGGTTATAAATTAGTGCTAAAAAAAAACACAAGCCTGGGCAAACAATGGAGATGGCACCTTCTTAACACAAGTGGAAAACAGACACATGAAAGTTTAAACTGCAGAATGTATTAAAGTAGTTTACCACAGAATTGCGGATTTGAGAGAATGCAAAAGGCAGTTATACTAGGTATTGCAGAGGGTGATAGACAGAGGATGAATGCGATTTTTTCCTGCAGTCACAGAAACATGTACATACTGTGTTAAGCTTATGAACAAGTGTTCATGGTATCAGGAGGTGTAATATACAGTGTTATTCTTCGTAAATTGAACACACAGACTGCTGGGATAGGGTGAGCCATATGGTGGAGGGGAATAAAGGGACTGGTTTCAAGGTCCCCCACATTCTAAGGGTGGCCCTACTGCTGTACATACAAGTGACACAGGTTGAACTATGAAAAACACACAATACACAAGCTACATTATTGTTAGAAATGGAAAATAGGCTGTTCTATGTATAACACAATCTTTGCATTATATAAAGCGGTCTTCAACCAAGGATATATAGGGTATTTTACATATTAAATGACCAAAAGCTATTCTATGAATGACATATTCTGCACTTATAGATTAGCAATGAGGGAATGGATGTACTATGTATAAAATACTTTAATATAAAAATATAATAATTTGGATGTGTCATGTACATAGTAAACATAGGTTGTACTATATTAAAGTCAAGATTCGGGCTCTACTGTGTATATTAAACGATAGGATGTGCTGCACATAACTACATCTGTGATGTAATATACACAGTGCTGTAAATAACTCAGGAGACAGAGGCTTTGTGTATATAACAAGCACTGTCACAGCACATGAAGGTGCTTGTATTAATGTAAATATTAATAATACATCAAAGCCGCATATTATTTACTGACTTGCTGTGATACTCAGCGCCAATGTAGCCTTCCCTGTAACTCATTACTATTTCATGTACAATTACATGCTTCAATGAGAAGTCACAGCTGGGATCCTCTTTGACACACAGGGCTGGTAGTGCAAGTTTAACTCATTCTCATGTTCTCCAGCTCACTGAACACTGCCCACTGGAGTCCTGTAGGCAAGCTGTATTCTCAGTGACAGATGGTCAGAACCACCAAAGCTTCTTCAAGTTTTGCAACCACTAAAGTTTGTGTGAGCCAGTTTCATGCCCTATAGGATATGCAAATTGAAGGTTTGTCAAGAGTTTGTTTGATAAAAAGTTATGTCCATCCCCCTGTATGACCTGTAAGGTGGCTCATTTGTAGCACTGTACTAAAGAACTTGCGGCACAGTCCTTGAGGGTGTGTCATTGCAGGTCTTGTCCATGAAGGTGAGTCATTTGCCTTTTCTAAAGGATGTTTGAATTTTGGATGTGTGCTTTTAAAAACAATTGCCTGGTTCCTAAAATAATGTGCAGCTGGCTGCTAGGTTTGATATTAATTCTGCATGCATATGAGTGCTTGATCTTGAAACTTTTCCTAGGTGATGTGTGTATTTTGGATCCCAGTCTTAAATGTGATTTGCAGTCCTTTCCAATAGTAATTGTAGGCTCTATACAAGAGAAGGTGTTTGATTTAGGGGGTTTGTCCTAGATAGAATGTGTGATTTGATATTCTGCCTAAATGTTTGTGGTCTAGTTATTGACATGGAATCCATTCCACTTTACCTGGTCTGTGTGATACCAGAACTTCCATCAGCCGATGTCCCTCCTCTATGACTGAATCCTTCAAATCACAATGACTGTCCACACTCTGCTTAAAGTTCTAAAAGAAATAAGTACAAGAGATAAATAAGAGTCACGGTGAGCAGATTGGACACTCAAATCAGACCTCATCACTATCCAGTGGCCATGTCAGCAAGTTTGCTCAGCAACATACTGTGCAGATACACTTCATAGAACTTATATTAAAAAAAATAAAAATAAAAAATAGAAAAAGGAATGAAACATACAATGATTTGGTAAGAAATTTAGTCAAATAGTTTTACCAGACAGACTTTAACCTACATGTATACAGCTATCTACCAGTTTAGCATCACATGTAGCAGTGGGTAAATCATCATAATAAATATCTGTCTAAACTAAATCATATTTGAGATACATAGTCTCATTTATGTATGGTAAAAAATATCTAGCTTTATAATATACAGTAAGATTCCTCTCTATCCACTACTAGCCTATGGCCAGATGTACATTTCATACACTGGATTACAGTAAGCACAATGGTATGAGCATTCACTAGGCACATGAGGTCTCTCACGTTTCACCAGTTCTAATGTTATTCCATAAAGCTGATGCATTACAGAATAGACAGATGAGTGAGCTTTAGTGAGTCAGGTGAATAAAATAACATTATAGGCTGGTGAGGTTGGAGAAGATGAGTGAGCATTTGAACCACTAAATCATTTGTATACTGCACAATGAATAAAACTACCATACTCAAATTTCCTGCTATTTTTATTTATTTATTTTGTATAAATAAATGGTTACATTCCAATTGTTCCATTTGGCTTATTGAACAGATGTTCTCATGCCAGTTTGTCAAAAACATCTGTACCATCATCAAAACCTTTTACAATCTATTTGATGGATGGATTTTCCTCTTTCTATAGCTATACGGTCATTTAACAACGTTTACAATCATTCTTTTAAACAATATTTATTTATCTTGTTTGTTAAAGGTCCAGTTCTATTTTGTTGTGAAATGTAAACAAGATAGTGGATACCAGTTTCTATGTAAAACAATTATAATATTGTTCATATGATTTTAACTTTTAAAGTGTAAATTGTGACCCTACTGCCTTGCTACTTTGCATTTTACTAAGAGACCCTTAAAGGGATACTAAACCCAATTATTGTTTTTCATGATTCAGATAGAGCATGGAATTTTAAGCACACTATCTAATTTACTCCTATTATCCATTTAATTTTTTTTTTCTTGTTATCTATTTGAAAAGGAATGAAAGCTTTTGATTGGTGGTTAAATATAGCCACCAATCAGCAAGCGCTATCCAGGGTTCTGAACCAAAAATGGGCCGGCTCCTAAGCTTTCATTGCTGCTTTTTCAAATAAAAATACCAAGACAATGAAGAAAAATTGATAATAGGAGTGAATTAGAGAGTTGCTAAAAATTGCATGCTCTATCCGAATCATAAAAGACAAAAAATGAGTTTCGTATCCCTTTAAACAAGATTCTGCCTTTGTGAATATAGGAGATACACCTCCAAACTCGTTCACAAGGGTATATATATTATTAAACTCACGGCCATGAATGCTCTTTCCAGTTTACAAGTTCAATAATATATGCACTCTCATTATCACAATTTAAAGTTTAAAAGAAGATAAAATCTTGTAGGATATAAGTGTTTTACATAGTGATAGAAAAACAGTGCACAGTCTGTCTATCCAGATAACCTAAAAAATGCATTTAGATGGATTAGTGGTACGGATATAAACGGATTGCAATACTTAAAGGGACAGTCAACACCAGAATTTTTGTTGTTTAAAAAGAAAGATAATCCCTTTATTACCCATTCCCCATCTTTGCATAACCAACACTGTTATAGAAATACACTTTTTACCTCTGTGATTAACTTGTATCTAAGCCTCTGCAAACTCCCCCCTTGTTTCAGTTGTTTTGACAGACTTGCATTTTAGCAAATCAGTGCTCACTCCAGGGTAACTTCACGAGCATGAGCTCAATGTTATCTATATGAAACACATGAACTAATGCCCTCTAGTGGTCAAAATGCATTCAGATTAGACGCAGTCTCCAAGGTCTAAGAAATTAGCATATGAACCTCCTAGTTTTAGCTTTCAACTAAGAATACCAAGAGAACAAAGCAAAATTGGTGATAAAAGTAAATTGGAAAGTTGTTTAAAATTACATTCCCTATTTAAATCATGAAAGTTTTTTTGGACTTGACGGTTCCTTTAACTATGAAAGTCGTGACAATTTTAAAAATGTCAGTAATGTTTGTGACAAAATTTAAATAAAAAAACACGCCATTTGTATATGTTGTGGTCCTTAAGTACGTCAATTCTGCCAAGGTAAGTATGGCAATCATATTGAAACTGAATGTTGGGGATGCATTGTGATTACAATAGGTTAATGTCACACATGTAAATGAGTATTTTATATAATAATAATTTATGACCAATATGTGGGCATGGGAATGACTCAATCCCTCTCCAGTCACTAATGATAGGATTGAAACATTAAATTATAGTCACTCCTATACAAGAGATAATGCCTAAAACTAAAAAAAAATATTACAATCCCATTTTTAAATGACATAGATAATAAGTTGCTATTATTTAATTTAACTGTATAGCTTTTGTTGGCAAATAATGAACACTGAAAACCTAGGATGGCCAGATGATGTGGTCTGTGGGCCATAGTTTGGAAGGCCCAGAAATTACGCATCTAAATATAAATATTTGGATAAAATAACAAGTTTTGTAAGCAATTTCTGCTTTTTACATCAAATTAAACAAGGTGTAAAGAGAAAAGTTGGAAATCAGAATGGGTTTACTATTAATAAAATATATTAACATGGGTATATGTAATGTTTTATATGCCTTGATATGAAAGAAAGGAAGTCAAACAATGGGTTCTTCTTCCCTACCTTACATGTGTAATTGGAAACAGTTGGTTCTGTGAGAATAAAAGTCTCAGGGCATATGGTCAGCTGACTGTCAGGTGCCAGGAACTATCTGTCTCCTTACCCCCAAATGTACATCCTTAGATGGTTGGAAGAGTGACAGTGACTGACCAAACCTGTTTGCAACTAGTTTTACATAGGTTGATTTGAGTGGAACGAGAGTGCATAAAGAGTGGAACATTAGAGACCCATCAGTATTTAAGGATCAGAGGGAAGTTCATGCAGGGTATCATGAGGGGCACTGTGACAGAAGTACTGGAGCAGTCTTAAATATCAGAGGGACCCACAGCAATGTAGACTGGGAGATCTGGCCTATCAGAGACCTCAAAATATTTATATTTTAATATTGGTATTTATATAGAAATCTTAATGACTTTTTGTATAGTAATATATATTTTCTTTCTGCACAACTCTTGTAACAGTGTTTTCTTTTATGCACTTAATATAAATACCTTTTAATGATCACCTGCATGTATGTTATGTTCTGTGACAACTCTTCCAAAGGAATTACCCTTGTAAGAGGTCTGAACATTTCTAACAAATTCTACAAAATACTGTCACTTGTACTTGTGATAAAAGCAGCAGGACCCACATGGATGAGATAGACTGGTTTGTCTATTTAAATCACTAACATATTGTTTATTTATCCTTTAAATACGCCTTGAGTGTAGTTTTCTTACTGGCTGCTAAGACAACTGTCAGACATACTCTTTAAGCTTTGCCTGCTTTGTAAAACACCTTTCCTAAACTGTATAGACCTCAGACTTTATTTGAAATTGATTGTGTCAATCCTGTAACCCTTTCTGTGAAGACTTATTCAATAAATAAATATATATTTACAAAAAAAAAAAAAAAAAGCAACAGGACCCAGCAGTGTTCCCCCGAGAGATTGTAGTCTGATAATGATTCCCTGCCATACTGTAACTCATGGAGATGAGCAGGGTGTGTGCATTATACAGGGGAAATGCTGTACTGGCAGGGAGTCTCTCATAGTACTGTTGGGTTGTGTCAGGACCAAGCTGGTGCCTATCACGCGTGATGTAACAGCAAGGTCAGATGAGGGAAAGGTCATGCACACCTGCCAAGTGAGCCACCAATTACAACGTAAAGCAACAATTGGCATTTCACTTCTGTCTGTGGGCAGCTACATAGCATGGAAACACGTTTGCGCACATTTTCTGGTTTTTAATGTATTTAAAGTTATATAAAGGTTGATTTCGAAATCCCCTTTGATTCAGATTCCATTAGAATTATTTTGCATAGTATTTCACAAATCACAAGAGTAGGTGGTACAAGGCATTTGGCATTCTGGCAACAGCTGACTGGCACCTTAAAAGTTAGCACTGAAACAATTTTGAATTTGTAAACATATTTGAACTAGACAGCACAAGAAATGTCATCACATGATATATTTTAAATGTTTCTAAGAAGCATTTTTTGTTTGGATTATTTTAGCCAGTGCATGATAAGTTTTAATATCTTCATAAATGAGATTCTGGGGGTCAACATAAAAATCACTTATAGGGGTAAATTTATCATGGTGCGGACAGACATGATCCGCTATAGCGAATCACGTCCGCCGCACATCGATAAATGCCGACAGCATATGCTGTCGGCATTTATCATTGCACCAGCAGTTGTTTTGAACTGCTGGTGCAATACCGCCCCCTGCAGATTGGCCGCTAGCAGGGGGTGTCAATCAACCTTATCATATTCGATCGGGCTGATTGTTGTCCGCCACATCAGAGGTTGCAGACGAGTTAAGGAGCAGGGGTCTTAACCCCATAGTCCTCTCCAGTCTCTCCAGCATCACAAATTCTTTTGATTTCCTAGGCATCTAATTCATTCTAGCTCACTCATCTTTCCATTCTTTAGTGAATTGGCAGCCTAGGATAAGGAACTGGTAAAGCGAAACTGGAGAGGCTTATAATGAAATTTACCAACACCCTGCCTGATATACCCTTATCTAGCAACACATTCTACTGCAGATTCTTTTAGTTACCTGAGGGGTTTTTAATGTGTATTGGTAATATTTTTATATTATGGCTATATGTAAACAAAAACTTCATTAGGTTTAACAGTAAAATAAATTAAATGAACATAGTAGAGCCAAAATTAAATACTCTAATTACATTGTTAAAGTATCACTCTGGAGTAGTGAGAACGATTGGTCCCCGAGCAGAAACTGCCTGTGAGCCAATCAGAGGCGGGAGTTACACTTATGTGGTGTTTGTGACTATCGCTGCCAATTGGGTTGTCAGCAGTTTACACTCGAGACCAGCAGTTCTCTTTGGCTCCTGAGCAGTACTTTAAAGGGACATTAAACACTTTAAGATGGTAATTTAAAATGATAAATCGAATATATAAAAAACCTTTGTAATATACTTTTATTATTATTTTGTTACCTTTTCCTGTAATTCCACACTGAAACTGTGAGCTTTTTAGTTCCTGTTAGAAATTGAAGTGCAACACTGTTATATTCCACACAGCCATTGGCTGCACACTCTAGTGACCTATTTATAACTGACCCTAATTGGCCACAGCAGAGAAAGTACATTTATTTTGTCAATATTTAAACAACTAATACATCTACATGTTATTCTCAGACTAATCGTTTCTTTGACTGCATTGTTCTATCTAGCATTTATTTAGGGCTAGATTACAAGTGGAGCGCAATAATTTGCCCGATTGCGGGAGCGCAATAATTAACCAGCCATTACAAGTGGCTGGTTATTGCTACTGTGAGCTCCAAAAATTAGCCAGAGATCTGACCTCTGGTTAATTTTCTAAAAGTGCCCCAAATGCCCTCAAAATAGAGGGCATTGTAGTTTCTCATTTAAAAAATGTAGCATTTTTTTTAAATTAAAAACAACTGGTTAGCCAATGAAAAAAGACAGCACATTACTGCTGCTAAGGATATGTACATATTCTTTTTTTTAAAAGCATGCGTGAGAACAAAGTAAAAGTAAACTTCATAATAAAAGTGAATTTAAAAATTACATAAATTATGAATGTTTAATGTTGATGTTCGTATCCCTTTAAGTACAGCGTCACTTTAACTATGAAAATTGTAGGCTTACCAATTCTAAGTAAGTTTCTATAAAGAAATATGTCCTCCATCTTGTACCTTAGTTACCATCGATTAAAAAGCCTGTTTTTTCTTATCTCACGTCATTGGCTGAGACTAGTTAGCACTATTTATAAATAAGCTGATAAAGTAAATATTTTTCTTTAGCATAGATTAAGACGTAGGTTTTAACAGGAAGGTGACCATTACTTTATAGAAACTAAAACTTGAATATTTAAACAATCAATGTATTTCATCTAAAAAATATATCTGCATACTATTTATTTAATGTTTAATATCTCTTTAATGTACTGGCTTGAACATTCAGTGGTAATGTGCAATAGGCAGACCGGAAGCCGCACACTGCCCTAAAAGGGACAGTCAACTCCAAAATGTTTATAATCCCTTTATTACCAATTCCCCAGTTTTGCACATGGCTATTTATTGATTATTTATTGATTTGCATTTTAGCCAGTTAGTGCAGTGTCAGCCACAACTTTTCGGTTCTGTTATCAAAATGGCTCACATGAACTAGCAGTTTCTTGTGAAAAGCTAATACAAAAGCATGTGATAAGAGGCTGTCTGTAGTGGCTTAGAAACAGGCAGAAATGTTATAAAGTATATGAATATAACAATATGGGTTGTGCAAAGCTGTGGAAGGGGTAGTAAAGGCGTTTTCTATCTTTTTAAACAATAACAATTTTGGTGTTGTAAGATTCAGGACTTGAATAAGTTAAGATTGAAACAGGTATATTTTTAGGTAGTTCCCAAAGATACAGCAAGTTCCAATATCTTGAATGATTTTGACATTGAGATGGAATTGTCTAGATGTGTTTGAAGTAAGAAATTATCCTTTATTTTCTGTGTAATACAGATTGTGTCTGTCTGTCAGATCAGATTTTTACCTATTTTCCTCAAGGAGTTGACCCTATTACTGTATGATGATAAATACGCTACTCTGATCTGTCTCAAGAGCAACATAGTAAGATAATCTAATAAATTTGTTAAAGCTATGTTCTGATGGTTTTGTGATCCTCACCAGGTGGGTGTGCAGATACTGCTGCAAGGCTTCAGTCTCGGGCAAGGGAGGGGTCCAATTTTCTGTAGCTTCTGTAGCATCTTGTAACCAGCGGATCAACCTGTCCAATTTAGACACAAACCCCTGAAACATAAAATGCAAGAAACAACAGAATCATAACAGTGCCATCTACTGTTCATGCAAGGTATTGAGTGATAATTCCAATTATATCCAGGCATGGCTGTAAAAAGCAGATACATTTTTGTTTTGTTTTTATCAGCATCACTAAACAAATTTGTAAGCATCAAACTATACCGATATTTCTTAAGTACTAAAAAAAATGTATAGCATAAGAAAATAGGCTCATTAGTGTTATGCAGGCAATTGATAAAGGGACTGTCTACTCCACAATGTTATTGTTTAAAAAGAAATAGGGGTAGATTTATTACATGTCCGCCCGACGTCACTAAATGCCGAGAGTACACGCTGTCATTTAACATTGCACAAGCATTTCTAGTGAAATGCTTGTGCAATGCCGTCTCCTGCACATTCGCAGCCAATCGGCCGCTAGCAGGGGTGTCAATCATCCCGATCGTATCTGATTGGGATGATTGCAGTCTGCCACCTCAGAAGTGGTGAATGAGTTAAGAAGCAGCGGTCTTATGACCGCTGCTTCTTAATTTTTGTTTTTGGCGAGCCTGAAGGCTCACGCGGAAACAGCTGCATCAGCAACTTAGTAAATCGGCTCCATATAATCAATTTAGTAACCATTCCCCAGTTTTTCATAACCAACACAGTTATATTAATACACTTTTTACCTCTGTAATTACCTTGTATCTAAGCCTCTGCAGACTGCCCCCTTATTTCAGTTCTTGTCTTTTAGCCAATCAGTGTTGGCTTATAAATAACTCCATGTGAGTGAGCACAATGTTATTTATAGTGCACACATGAACTAGCGCTGTCTAACTGTGAATAAAACTGTCAAAATGCAGTGAGATAAGAGATGGCCTTCTTAGGCCTAGATTTAGAGTTCGGCGGTAGCCGTCAAAACCAGCGTTAGAGGCTCCTAACGCTGGTTTTGGCCGCCCGCTGGTATTTGGAGTCAGTGATTAAAGGGTCTAACGCTCACTTTTCAGCCGCGACTTTTCCATACCGCAGATCCCCCTACGCCATTTGCGTAGCCTATCTTTTCAATGGGATCTTTCTAACGCCGGTATTTAGAGTCGTTTCTGCAGTGAGCGTTAGAGCTCTAACGACAAGATTCCAGCCGCCTGAAAATAGCAGGAGTTAAGAGCTTTATGGCTAACGCCGGTTTATAAAGCTCTTAACTACTGTATCCTAAAGTACACTAACACCCATAAACTACCTATGTACCCCTAAACCGAGCTCCCCCCACATCGCCGACACTCGATTAAAATTTTTAACCCCTAATCTGCCGACCGCCACCTACGTTATACTTATGTACCCCTAATCTGCTGCCCCTAACACCGCCGACCCCTATATTACATTTATTAACCCCTAATCTGCCCCCCACAACATCGCCGCCAGCTACTTAAAATAATTAACCCCTAATCTTCCGACCGCAAAGCGCCGCCACCTACGTTATCCCTATGTACCCCTAATCTGCTGCCCCTAACACCGCCGACCCCTATATTATATTTATTAACCCCTAATCTGCCCCCCTCAACGTCGCCGACACCTACCTACACTTATTAACCCCTAATCTGCCGAGCGGACCTGAGCGCTACTATAATAAAGTTATTAACCCCTAATCCGCCTCACTAACCCTATCATAAATAGTATTAACCCCCTAATCTGCCCTCCCTAACATCGTCGACACCTAACTTCAATTATTAACCCCTAATCTGACGACCGGAGCTCACCGCTATTCTAATAAATTGATTAACCCCTAAAGCTAAGTCTAACCCTAACACTAACACCCCCCTAACTTAAATATAATTTACATCTAACGAAATAAATTAACTCTTATTAAATAAATGATTCCTATTTAAAGCTAAATACTTACCTGTAAAATAAATCCTAATATAGCTACAATATAAATTATAATTACATTGTAGCTATTTTAGGATTAATATTTATTTTACAGGCAACTTTGTAATTATTTTAACCAGGTACAATAGCTATTAAATAGTTAAGAACTATTTAATAGCTAAAATAGTTAAAATAATAACAAATTTACCTGTAAAATAAATCCTAACCTAAGTTACAAATAAACCTAACACTACCCTATCAATAAAATAATTAAATAAACTACCTACAATTAACCTAACACTACACTATCAATAAATTAATTAAACACAATTCCTACAAATAAATACAATTAAATAAACTAGCTAAAGTACAAAAAATAAAAAAGAACTAAGTTACAGAAAATAAAAAAATATTTACAAACATAAGAAAAATATTACAACAATTTTAAACTAATTACACCTACTCTAATCCCCCTAATAAAATAACAAAGCCCCCCAAAATAAAAAATTCCCTACCCAATTCTAAATTAAAAAAGTTACAAGCTCTTTTACCTTACCAGCCCTGAACAGGGCCCTTTGCGGGGCATGCCCCAAGAAGTTCAGCTCTTTTGCCTGTAAAAAAAAACATACAATACCCCCCCCCAAAATTACAACCCACCACCCACATACCCCTAATCTAACCCAAACCCCCCTTAAATAAACCTAACACTAATCCCCTGAAGATCTTCCTACCTTGTCTTCACCATCCAGGTATCACCGATCGGTCCTGGCTCCAAGATCTTCATCCAACCCAAGCGGGGGCTAGACATCCACTGAAGAAGTCCAGAAGAGGGTCCAAAGTCTTCCTCCTATCCGGCAAGAAGAGGACATCCGGACCGGCAAACATCTTCTCCAAGCGGCATCTTCGATCTTCTTCCATCCGGTGCGGAGCGGGTCCATGTTGAAGCAGGCGACGCGGATCCATCCTCTTCTTCCGATGTCTCCCGGCGAATGACGGTTCCTTTAAGGGACGTCATCCAAGATGGCGTCCCTCGAATTCCGATTGGCTGATAGGATTCTATCAGCCAATCGGAATTAAGGTAGGAATTTTCTGATTGGCTGATGGAATCAGCCAATCAGAATCTAGTTCAATCCGATCGGAACAGCCAATAGAATGCGAGCTCAATCTGATTGGCTGATTGGATCAGCCAATCGGATTGAACTTGATTCTGATTGGCTGATTCCTCTTCTTGCCGGATAGGAGGAAGACTTTGGACCCTCTTCTGGACTTCTTCAGTGGATGTCTAGCCCCCGCTTGGGTTGGATGAAGATCTTGGAGCCAGGACCGATCGGTGATACCTGGATGGTGAAGACAAGGTAGGAAGATCTTCAGGGGATTAGTGTTAGGTTTATTTAAGGGGGGTTTGGGTTAGATTAGGGGTATGTGGGTGGTGGGTTGTAATTTTGGGGGGGGTATTGTATGTTTTTTTTTACAGGCAAAAGAGCTGAACTTCTTGGGGCATGCCCCGCAAAGGGCCCTGTTCAGGGCTGGTAAGGTAAAAGAGCTTGTAACTTTTTTAATTTAGAATAGGGTAGGGAATTTTTTATTTTGGGGGGCTTTGTTATTTTATTAGGGGGATTAGAGTAGGTGTAATTAGTTTAAAATTGTTGTAATATTTTTCTTATGTTTGTAAATATTTTTTTATTTTCTGTAACTTAGTTCTTTTTTATTTTTTGTACTTTAGCTAGTTTATTTAATTGTATTTATTTGTAGGAATTGTGTTTAATTAATTTATTGATAGTGTAGTGTTAGGTTAATTGTAGGTAATTGTAGGTAGTTTATTTAATTATTTTATTGATAGGGTAGTGTTAGGTTTATTTGTAACTTAGGTTAGGATTTATTTTACAGGTAAATTTGTTATTATTTTAACTATTTTAGCTATTAAATAGTTCTTAACTATTTAATAGCTATTATACCTGGTTAAAATAATTACAAAGTTGCCTGTAAAATAAATATTAATCCTAAAATAGCTACAATGTAATTATAATTTATATTGTAGCTATATTATGATTTATTTTACAGGTAAGTATTTAGCTTTAAATAGGAATCATTTATTTAATAAGAGTTAATTAATTTCGTTAGATGTAAATTATATTTAACTTAGGGGGGTGTTAGTGTTAGGGTTAGACTTAGCTTTAGGGGTTAATACATTTATTAGAATAGCGGTGAGCTCCGATCGGAAGATTAGGGGTTAATAATTGAAGGTAGGTGTCGGCGATGTTAGGGAGGGCAGATTAGGGGTTAATACTATTTATGATAGGGTTAGTGAGGCGGATTAGGGGTTAATAACTTTATTATAGTAGCGCTCAGGTCCGCTCGGCAGATTAGGGGTTAATAAGTGTAGGTAGGTGTCGGCGACGTTGTGGGGGGCAGATTAGGAGTTAATAAATATAATATAGGGGTCGGCGATGTTAGGGCAGCAGATTAGGGGTACATAGGGATAACGTAGGTTGCGGCGGTTTACGGAGCGGCAGATTAGGGGTTAAAAGTGTAATGCAGGGGTCAGCGATAGCGGGAGTGGCAGATTAGGGGTTAATAAGTGTAAGGTTAGGGGTGTTTAGACTCGGGGTACATGTTAGAGTGTTAGGTGCAGACGTAGGAAGTGTTTTCCCATAGGAAACAATGGGGCTGCGTTAGGAGCTGAACGCTGCTTTTTTGCAGGTGTTAGGTTTTTTTTCAGCTCAAACAGCCCCATTGTTTCCTATGGGAGAATCGTGCACGAGCACGTTTTTGATGCCGGCCGCGTCCGTAAGCAACTCTGGTATCGAGAGTTGCATTTGCGGTAAAAATGCCCTACGCTCCTTTTTTGGAGCCTAACGCAGCATTTGTTTTAACTCTCGATACCAGAGTTAAATTTATGGTGCGGCCAGAAAAAAACCCGCGGAGCGTTAACAGCCCTTTTACCGCCGAACTCTAAATCTAGGCCTCAATTTTTGTTTTTGGCGAGCCTGAAGGCTCACGCGGAAACAGCTGCATCAGCAACTTAGTAAATCGGCCCCATATAATCAATTTAGTAACCATTCCCCAGTTTTTCATAACCAACACAGTTATATTAATACACTTTTTACCTCTGTAATTACCTTGTATCTAAGCCTCTGCAGACTGCCCCCTTATTTCAGTTCTTGTCTTTTAGCCAATCAGTGCTGGCTTATAAATAACTCCATGTGAGTGAGCACAATGTTATTTATAGTGCACACATGAACTAGCGTTGTCTAACTGTGAATAAACTGTCAAAATGCAGTGAGATAAGAGATGGCCTTCTTAATTTTTGTTTTTGGCGAGCCTGAAGGCTCACGCGGAAACAGCTGCATCAGCAACTTAGTAAATCGGCCCCATATAATCAATTTAGTAACCATTCCCCAGTTTTTCATAACCAACACAGTTATATTAATACACTTTTTACCTCTGTAATTACCTTGTATCTAAGCCTCTGCAGACTGCCCCCTTATTTCAGTTCTTGTCTTTTAGCCAATCAGTGCTGGCTTATAAATAACTCCATGTGAGTGAGCACAATGTTATTTATAGTGCACACATGAACTAGTGCTGTCTAACTGTGAATAAACTGTCAAAATGCAGTGAGATAAGAGATGGCCTTCTTAATAAAGAGAACAACGCAAATTTGATGATAAAAGTAAATTGGAAAGTTGTTTAAAATTGCATGCCCTATCTGAATCATGAAAGTTTAATTTTGACTAGACTGTCCCTTTAAATTCTCACAGAATGTTTAGAAAAAGGTGTAACTAAAACATTTTCAAGGATACTTAGCAGAAGAGCAGTAAACGGCAGGAGAATCATAGATACAGGGTACCCTCTCTCTTCTGTTTTCCCCTTTTGAGTTTGGGCCACCCAAAGCAAACCTTTTTATTTCTGCCTGTTCTTGTGACCAAATGCTTAGTTCTGCTTTTTCCATTATACAACACAACAGAAGGCCAGAAACTGTAACTATCCTGGAAAACATTGAGACTGTCATCCTAATACGTCCTCAAACATACACACGTACATCACCCACACTCATTCAAACCTAGACATACTCCAACTTTATCTTGCTACATTCACACAATATTGGCATCTGACTGATTATATGGTAACGATAAAAGTTTAGTGGGAGATACTCTTCAAATATGCAAACTACGATGCAAACAAATATGCATAATTTTTCGTGTTGTGTCCGGGACTTACCCCATATGAGCTCCAGTCGCCCCCTTATTAAAGAACCTTCTGTGTCAGAGCTCTGTGCTGCCGGAGGACCTATACGGTCACGATCAAAGGTATATCGATGGGCTAATAGCTCCAAAAGACATCCGGCACTCACATGCGGCTTTAGCAGCGTTCCTGTCTTGCCAAGCGCGTCCTCTGACGTCAGTCGTGACGTGACGGGAATCTCCAGTCGGGGGGCGGTGCTCACTCTTCACCCGGGTTTAACAACAAGTTACTAATGCACAGAGGCTAAGCAGATCCAAGTGCTGGTGCAAAAGCGAAAAAGTCACAAAGAAGGGCAGGATCCAGCTTTAGTTCAAAATAAAATCCAACTTTTATTGGGCTCAGTTAAAACGCCAAATAGGCTAGAAGACAGCATTAACAAGATAGGTGTGTGTGAGCGTGACACCAAAGCTTACATGTTTCGGCACGCAGCCGTAATCATAGCCATAGGTGTCATGCAGGTGAATGCATTCTTAAAAAATCAGTGATACAATACAATTGGACAAAAGGTATATACAAAGCACGCCCACACTCCACAAGTTTGAAGAATAATTAACTAACTCTTTGTTCCCTGGACTTAACAACAGTAGTACACTTGCTATTTGGTACACATTAGGGAATTATTATGTTAGTAAAAAATTATAGTACTCAAGGTAGAGTGGTATGGTAAGCAAACATATAGAACATATTATGTAATGAAGATTCTGTACATAAGAAAAAATGCTAATTCTAAAATACTAATTCTAAAGACCACTACTAAATTTAATACCTATAAGCTATATGTAACAAAATAATGTAGGTTATATTCCATCAAATAAATTCAATTTAATTTTATTTTTTTATATTTGTATATTTTTAATATTCCCTGTTGGGGAAATATTATACCACATAAATGTTACAAACAGATGAGCACTTTCAGGGTAGAGAAGAACTTCAATCTGCCCATTGTATATTTGCTGAATATATATTCTAGCATCTATGCTCATGTGTGTAACATATCTCTGCTATAATCTGTGTAGAACCACAGAAATGTAGATATGTATAGACCCCATATATTAAATATAGTATAAGGGAAATAGAAGATAGGGGAAAATAAAAAAAAGTGTACTACTGTTGTTAAGTCCAGGGAACAAAGAGTTAGTTAATTATTCTTCAAACTTGTGGAGTGTGGGCGTGCTTTGTATATACCTTTTGTCCAATTGTATTGTATCACTGATTTTTTAAGAATGCATTCACCTGCATGACACCTATGGCTATGATTACGGCTGCGTGCCGAAACATGTAAGCTTTGGTGTCACGCTCACACACACCTATCTTGTTAATGCTGTCTTCTAGCCTATTTGGCGTTTTAACTGAGCCCAATAAAAGTTGGATTTTATTTTGAACTAAAGCTGGATCCTGCCCTTCTTTGTGATTATATGGTACTCACGTTTTTACTGTTGCTATTTTGACACTATTTATATTTTTTTTTTAAAGTGATGGTAATTCCTAACGTTTGTGAAACACTAGGATTTACCAGTGCAACAAATAAAGGGGACTTTCATTCATGAAGTATAAAAGTATGGAATACTTCATGCTGAAAGTTCCTTTATTTGTCTGCAGTGTTTGCCGCGCTGAGCGTCTCAGGCCTCCTGCAGCAGAACACTATTTTTTCAATTAGGTGATGTTTTCAACTCTTAGCCAATAGTTGTGCGGCCCAGTTGGCATTATGCCAGATTGCTAGCATGCTATTGGCTAAGATCACCTCAATGAAAAATAGTGTTCTGCCGTGGGCGGCCTGAGGTCCTCAGCGCTGCATATGTGTCAGACAAATAAAGGAACTTTCAGCATGAAGAATTGTATATGTGTTTTCTCTTTATTTTGTGTAAAAGGTCATTTGATTCAACAAGGATCAGATGTTTTTGTGTAGAAGAGCAGTGGTTTAATCTAACTTGTATTTTAATAGTACTTTCTACTATAGGACTTTTTAATTTATAAAAAACAAAATGTAAGATGTGCAAAATTATTTTTTCATTATCATCTGTCAGTTGGATTATTCCTTGTCCGGCCACCCTCTGCAAAAAAAAAAAAAATTATCTTCGAGGTGACGTTTTCACCTCCATCCAATCCTCCTTGTAGTCATACGGCACAATAGTGTTCTGATCTCTCTTAGCCAGTGTCTCTTAAGTTTTTTTTATCGCTGCAATGCGGATTGGATGGAGGTGAAAACATCACCTTGTAGAGGGCAGCCAGACAGGGACTAATAAAACTGACAGATGATAATGAAAAAATGATTTTGCACATCTTAAAAAAAAAAATTAACATACCATGGGCATCCACAGATTTATTACCGACGGGGAGGGTTTGCAATTAAGTTAAATATGCCTAGACAATAAACACACACAGATAGATAGATAGATAGATAGATAGATAGATTACTAGAAAACTATATTTTGGATTCACTTCACGCTAAATTTTAATTTTTTACACATTTTTTTTGGGGTGTAATAAAATGAATGTCTCTACCCAGACTTCTCACTTATAAATGAAAATAGGACAATATAGTTTTATTTATTATTTAGTGCTTTGTTTATTTGATATGTTGCATTATACAATTATAAAGAAGAAAAACATAAGATTAAACACAAAAGAACCAACTTAAGTTAACCACATATAATGCCTAAAACCGATAACAGTGCATTACCTAAAATATGCAAAACAAACATCCCTCTGTTTGTGCTGATGGCAAAACTTTTAACAAACTATTCTAGTATGTGAGTAGAAGGACTCTGCACAGAAAGAATTAACTCACATCACATTGCCATTAACAAGATACCTTATTCTTTGCTACTGTTAAACAGGTGGAGGGAGGGGAAATACCACTACATGGCACATAAACACACAGCATGGAGTGTAAAATGTTCTGCCTTCCAAGAATCTCACTTCCCACACCACTGTATAATGCATGCTGGGTATTAGAGTCCAGAACTGCAGTAGGCAGAACACTGAGAGGGTTATAGTGAACTATAAATACCAGAATGCTATGTAACCCCCAGAATACTGTGCTTCTTCCTCTAAAATGGAGCTACATTCAGGGGAATTAACAGAAAAAACAGACATTCAATTGTCTTTTTTTCCTGCAGTTTGTACTGCAGGTGTGGAGGAAAATCCAAGCTGGCAGCCCCCCCCCCCTTGCCCCCCCCCCCTCTGGCAGGTATGTGTTTGTGTAAATTAGATTTAGCAGGGTTATGATGTTTTTATGTAAAAAAGATTTGGTTCTGTATGTAAATTAAACATGGATCCAGTGGTGCTTAGCAGGAGCCAATATTGTTTGTATGACAGAAGCATAGAGCCATCAATATATGGCAAGATCCCTTCAGGAGCTTTTTTTTTTTACATTTCTTGCTATGATGGTACTAAGGAGAACATTTTGGGACCAGTTAAATATAATGAGTAGTTCAGTGTTTCTCAACCTTTTTGTAGCAAGCACCCCTGTAGACATTCATTTGATTTATATGTACCCCAACTTTAGCACATAATTGATCTTTTACATGAGCAAAAATGGAAATTGTGTATCACTTAATTTCACAAGCTTGTATCAGATATGTTAATGAAGTAAATATATAGGAATCTGATATTTGTTAATGTTTTCCGGAATTTAATATTTGGCAATATTACCACAGAGAATAATAAACTCATAAAACACAGATATATAGTCCATTGATATTAATAATTATATGGAATCAATGTGCTTCTTACATTAAAACAGAGAAAAATAAACTCTTTTCTGCATGAGGAAAGTAATATTTATGGTACCATCTTTCTATTTTTAATAAACATTTCATACATAGTTTATCTGTTTTTATTTTACTGTGTCACACTTCAGTATGATGCACTTCACCTATTTCGCCTATTTATCTGGCACTTGGACTCTGTGACACTTAGTCACAGTAATTCACTTTCCCTGTTCATATCAGTAAAGCTCAACTCCAGCCCTCATATGTCACTAACAAGCCAGATCTAAGCCCACAGGTTGAGAAACTAGTGTGTAGTTAGCCTTGATCTTTTCACCATGCAGAGTTATTACACCCTTGAATGTGTTTTTTATTTATTTATTTTTTCATATGATATGCTTAAGATTGTGATTGTGATTTGATTTTAGATTGTGATTTGCTGAACTGTTATAGCTTGAAGGAGTTATGGAAAGCTGCAGAGAACCCAGAGGGGTGTATTCATTTAGTTGTTTCCTCTTTAGAAAGATTTTGGTATATATATATATATATATATATATATATATATATATATATATATATATATATACTGGCGTAGATAGGAAGGCACACTCCAACAAGCAAACACCCTGGTGCACTGCTGTAAATAGTATACAGAGAGTTCCAAGGATCCCACGCACCACAAATGCGTATTAGGAACTCCAAAGCAGGCACATTAAACAAGGATTTGTATCCAAATAGCTTTTAATGTAAATGCAAAAAAGCCCAATCAAAACGTTTCGGCTCACAACTGAGCCTTTTTCAATGGAGGCCGTGTATATTGTAATAATTTCTCTGACACTGTATTTCTGACTTATATAGTCTGGATCTCAACTCAAAACTGAGTTTGTACTTATACTATGAATACTGGTAAGGATCAGAGAAACCACAATTAAGCTCAGTATGAAACAATAGTACATGAAGTTGAGCAAGTCCTGAATATAACTTGATTAGAGGATGATACACTGGAACAGACTGAGAGCATATAATGTGTAAGAATAACACACTAGTTGTGTATTTCTTCCAAGATGTTGGATATGAGAGTTTTAGGGATGTAGAGATGTCCCTTGTAGTAATATAAACCATCGGATTCCTTTTGAAGGTTGTGTGAGAGTAACTGGGAATCCAATGTTTGGTCCTTCTTCAGTATTTCAGAATGTTCAGTGGATACACCGATAAAGTTTTCTGATGGTATAACTGTGGAAGGAATAGAGTCGGTAATTGGTTTATTATCTTTTCGGGATAGAGCAGCAGCCTTTCTGTTTTTGCTTCCAAGGCGGTATATGATGTTATAATGTAATCTAGAGAAGTAGAGGCTCCATCTAACTTGTCGTGCACTTAAGGTTTTGTTTGTTTGGAGGTATTCCAGATTTTTATGATCGGTATAGATCAGAATAGGATGTTGAGTTCCTTCTAGAAGGTGTCGCCAATGTTCTAAGGAGTGTTTAATTGCGAGTAGTTCTTTTTCCCCTATGGGGTAATTCATCTCTGCTGGACTCATTACCTTGGATAGGAAAGTTACAGGGTGAATAGGCTCAGTAAGAGATCTCCATTGGGATAATACTGCACCTACTGCATACTCAGATGCATTTACCTCCAGTATATATTGTAGAGTGGAATCCGGAAAGCGTAGAATGGGGGCTTCTGTGAACCTGGATTTTAGAGAATCGAAAGTTGACTGAACCTCTTGTGTCCAAAGGAAAGAAGTTGTATTACTAGTGAGGCGACTCAGAGGTTTGGTGATAGATGAAAAGTTTTTAATAAATTTACGGTAGTAATTAGTAAAACCAAGAAAACGTATATCTTTCCTGTTCAAAGGTGTAGGCCAATCTATTATCGCTTGTACCTTGTTCTTCTCCATTTGGATACCAGAAGGACTTATGTGGTAACCTAGGAAGAATATTTCTTGGGCATGAAACAGACACTTCTCTGGTTTAGCATACACTTGATGTGTACGTAATCTAGAGAGGACCCATCTGACATGCTTGATCTGTTGTTGAAGAGAATTAGAGTAGATGAGGATATCGTCAAGGTATATTACCAAGCAAACATCGAGTAGATCTCTGAAGATGTCGTTTATAAAATTTTGGAAAGTTCCTGGGGCGTTACAGAGCCCAAATGGCATGACCATATACTCAAAAAGGCCATAGCGGGTCCTGAAGGCTGTAAGCCATTCATCACCTTCTCGTATTCTGATAAGGTTATAGGCTCCCCTTAGATCCAATTTAGTGTAGATTTTTGCATTATGTAATTGTTCAATAAGTTCAGGTATCAATGGGAGTGGGTATCTGTTTTTTATGGTTCTTTTGTTCAATTCTCTGTAATCCATTATCGGACGCAGGGAGTTATCTTAATTCCTTACAAAAAAAAGATTCCTGCTCCTGCAGGAGAAGTTGAGAGTCTGATAAAGCCTTTATTCAAGTTCATCGATGTATGACTTTAAGTGGGAGAGCTCTGGATCTGAAAGTGGGTAAATATGCCCATACAGAATTGTAGATCCGGGTTGTAATTCAATTGGGCAATCGTAGATTTGGTGAGGGGGTAAAGACTCTGCCTCCTTTTTGCTGAACACATCATGAAACTCTCAGTATTCTTCAGGGAGTTTGAATTCAGTGATGTGTAGTTTGGAGGAATGAGGATAACAGGTCTTCGAACTGTATTCCAAATCTAAATTGATTTGAAGTTGTTTCCAGTGGATGGTAGGTTGATGAGTTTTCAGCCACTACAAACCTAACACTATAGGGAATAAAGGTGAAGGAATAACAGACTCAGTGTGTCCAGACAAGGTCTTTACTATAAGTGGAACAGTATGGTGTGTAATTGAACCAGAGTTAATCTGTGTACCATCAACAACGCATATTGAGACAGGTGAAGTTTTAGCAATCAGTGGAATTTTATTTTCTCTTACAATAGTTAGATCAATTAAGTTGTTGTAGGCTCCTGAATCTACTATAACTTCAGTATTCAGCTAATGATGATCCCACTGTAAAGACAGAGTTAATATGCAGTAAAATGCGTTAGGTAATTTAGATGTCAAACAGATTTTATTTGATTTGAACTTACACTTCTTTTGTTTCTGCAGGATAGTACACTCATTGACTCTATGGTTGGGAGATGCACAGTACACACAGAGATTTTTATTTCTTCTCCTAGATTTCTCTTCGGGGTTTAAGGGACCATTGATAAAACCTATATACATAGGCACTTCTGTAGGTCTTGGAGCAGATGGAAAGTGTGGTTGTCCAGTTCTATATATGTGCTCTCGTAGGATTGTCTTTCTAACTTGCGTTAACGTAGCCTACGATCAATCTGAATACTTAAGTTAATAAGCTCTTCGAGGGACTCTGGAAGGTTGACTCTTGCTATTTCCTCCTTAACAGGGTCAGAAAGTCCCAGTCGGAACTGTTTTTTCAGAGCTACTTCATTCCACTGGGAATCTGTAGAGTACCTTTTAAAGTCAGTTATATAATCTTCAACAGGTCTCCTGCCTTGCATAAGATTTCTCATTTTAGTTTCAGCAGTGAGCTGTTTATTTTTATCATCATATAACAAACCCATTTCTTTGAAAAATTCATCTGTTGATGCCAGGATGGGATCATCGGACTCAAAAAAGGTATCTGCCCATATCCTAGGTTCACCTTGCAAATAAGAAATGATGGTCAAAACTTTAACCCTATCAGTGCAGTAAGTTTTTGGTCTGAGAGTAAAAAGGAGGGTACAAGCATTTTTAAACTGCCTGAATTGGTTTCTGTCACCATTAAACTTTTCTGGGGGCATACATGTGGCTCCGGGACTTCCTTGGATCCCATTGACTCCTTAATTATATTACGCAAACTCTGGTTTTCAATCTGCAGTTCCCTGAGCCCTTGGGCTAATAAATCAACACGTTGAGATAGTGAGTATACATGGCTGGGGAGTTCTGCTGGATCCATGTTAAGTGGCTTAGTAATATGTAGTCATTTCTGACACTGTATTTCTGACTTATATAGTCTGGATCTTAACTGCAGAAACTCAGTTTGTACTTATGCTGTGAATACTGTTTAGGATCAGAGAAACCACATTTAAGCTCAGTATGAAACAATAGTACATAACTTGATTAGAGGATGATACACAGGAACAGACTGAGAGCATATAACGTGTAAGAATGAGATTGCATCCAGCAACTGACACGCTAGTCAATTTACATTTACACTGGCTTCAGAATGGAAGGCAGACTGTGTGATACATGGAGAGTTGTGCAGGAGCTGACAGGCAAACCGGAGGTTCGTTCACAGTGCTTACAGTGTGAGTAAGGAGACTGAATCAGAGCTGATGTTGGAGCTGCGAGGCAGATGAAGTGTACCTCCTGATCCGCAGTAAAAGATAGCAGCAGAGTTGAGCGTTACACAGAGTACAGCTGATGTCAGACAGTGTCTGAAAAAGGAGGGGAGGTAACGATGCGTTACTTGCAGTGCAGGTGGAGATTGTAGCTGAGTAATCCGAAGCTAACGTTGTTAGCTAGGAGGAGGAGTCACAACACTTGTCCGGTCGGTCAATACACAGTCCGTTAGAGAGACAGTAAGTAAAGTTGCGGTTTACTCGGTAGTATTACTAACAATGAAGTTGAGACTGGAACAAGTAAACCGATAATGATGTAAATCAGGTTAAGGCAAGAAACAGGGAAGTGTTCATATATACAGTGAAGGATTTGTAGCTGTACCGGTTCAATGATAAAGTCCTGTGTAGAGAACCTTGGTAAAGATGTGCAGGATACCGGTTAAGCTGAATTATATGTTTCAGGCAGTGATAGGAGATAGAAATATTGCTTGGAGCTTGTAACGATAGCTGAATGTGTGAGGCTGCAGAGACAGTCTCATCAGGATTCAAATTACTAAGCACCTGTGAGTAGGTGTGAGGTAGGTTTATAGTAAGGATTTAAAGGGGTATGCTAGTAGATACAGAATAGGACGTGACATATATATATATATATATATATATATATATATATATATATATATATATAATTTTGTATATTATTAGACATGAGATAGGATCACTGGGCCTGAAATGTGGCCATTTAATTTAGACCCGCCTACTGTATGTGCTAAATAAAGGCCCTTTATGATATAATCTGCACTTGGCAGGTTAATATTGGTGTATAGAATTTACGGTCAGAAATCTTAATTTCAAATGCCACAAGGTTTTAATAAATGAGCCTTATATAACTTATCAGACAAAATTATATGATATTGCATAGAGGCTTAAACATTAGTTTTATAGTTAGATGATCTTGTTGTGAGAAGAAAAGAAAAAATATATGTATAAATATTTGTATTTACTACTGTTAGCTTCTGGAATTCTGTGTTTATAATCCTGTATGCATCACACTGTTTTAATGGTTTGTTCTAATATATTAGCTGGCCTAATTACTATGTAATAGTAAGAAGAAAATATATATTTAATATCAGCCACTAGATGGCAGCTGCGATTTATTTATAATTTTCCAAAGGCTTAAACCCCAGACAAGCTTGGGTGCAAAGCCCATAGGAAAAATTACTTAAAATATAAACACAACACACACATAGTCTGGCACTCACTTGTATCCACACAGCTAGATTAACCCTTTAAGTATCCACATATATGAATGTTCATATCTAATAATGTTATGTGCATTTAAATGTCCATCTATATATATACACATTTATGCATCCATATGGGTTGTCTTTTGTTGTGGCAAAAAGCTTACTTCTTGCGCAATTAACACTCAAGCGGGAACGTTAAATAGCGATCCACTTGTAATCTGGCCCAATTGTATTAAACATATATATAAGTATACTTCATTAAATAAATGTAATACATTCACTGGGACAGAAGGAAACAATAGCGTGTCATTTTTGACATGTGATCACTGTGTCTGGCTGTCACAGTGATCACGTGGCCATGGGGCAGTTTTTTGGGCATCACTGGACTGCCTCACTCATGAGACATCCAGTGATTTCCCAGTGAGCATGATACCAGCATGCATTGCAGCATGCTATTCTCTAGGCTCAACTTTAAGTATAGAATTACTGTGACTGAATGTCTCTAAACAACTGGTCGTTAAGGAGTTAAAGACAAACTGGAAGAGTTAGAGTGTTGGCAAAATAGTGATAGGCCAAGACCATGCTCTCTATGGGCCCTAACCTAAAGCCACACATACTAGCTTTCAACCAAACTGAAATGCAAGGATGACACAGACTTTTGTAATTTTCCTAGACACATATAAAACACAGAAATAGGCAGCACTCTCAAACCAGAGTGGGTACACATCCCATACTACTGAGAAAAATCACAGCCCAGCACTCACAGACAGCTCAATTTGCCCCCAGTGAATCCCCCGGACAAGCGTGGGTACTGCAAAGCCCATATGGAAGATTAAGTGTTGCTCTCAAGTTAGGGTGACCATATTGCCACTTTAAAAAGGGACACATATGAAAAATACACGTCAAGGTTCTTATACAAAACATTTCTTTAAACAGCCCTGACATATGCACTTTTCATATGCGTCCCTTTTGAAAGCGGCAATATAGTCACCCTATCTCAAGTGCAATCCAAAATACCACTGTAAAATGTAGCTGTTTTTGTGACCTGAAGTAAACCATTGTCTCTTGCTAGTTTGAATAACAAAACACATAAAATTCAATGGAAATATATTTTACACAGATAGTGTAGCTAAAGAAAAATATTATTTTGTCCTGATTTTAGGAATAACTCAAATGTCTCCAAATAATTCATAACAAATATAGGCCAAATACTAAAAGGATGGAATTATTGGTTTAATGCTAAAAGTTTACAAATGTTTAGCTAAACCTAAAATTGCTGTACAAAAAACAAAATTTATGCTTACCTGATAAATTTATTTCTCTTGTGGTGTATCCAGTCCACGGGTTCATCCATTACTTGTGGGATATTCTCCTTCCCAACAGGAAGCTGCAAGAGGACACCCACAGCAGAGCTGTCTATATAGCTCCTCCCCTAACTGCCACCCCCAGTCATTCGACCGAAGACAAGCAAGAAAAAAGGAGAAACTATAGGGTGCAGTGGTGACTGTAGTTTAAAATTAAAATACACCTGCCTTAAAATGACAGGGCGGGCCGTGGACTGAATACACCACAAGAGAAATAAATTTATCACGTAAGCATAAATTTTGTTTTCTCTTGTAAAGGTGTATCCAGTCCACGGGTTCATCCATTACTTGTGGGATACCAATACCAAAGCTTTAGGACACGGATGAAGGGAGGGACAAGGCAGGCACTTAAACGGAAGGCACCACTGCCTGTAAGACCTTTCTCCCAAAAATAGCCTCCGAGGAAGCAAAAGTATCAAATTTATAGAATTTAGAAAAAGTATGAAGCGAAGACCAAGTCGCCGCCTTACAAATCTGTTCAACAGAGGCCTCATTTTTAAAAGCCCATGTGGAAGCCACCGCTCTAGTGGAATGAGCTGTAATTCTTTCAGGAGGATTCTGGCCAGCAATCTCATAAGCCTTTTGGCCTCTCCTCTGTCCAGAGTAGACAACAAACAAAGCAGATGTTAGACGAAAATCCTTCATAGCTTGTAAATAAAACTTTAAAGCACGAACCACATCAAGATTGTGTAATAGACGTTCCTTCTTAGAGGAAAGATTAGGACATAATGAAGGAACAACGATCTCCTGATTGATATTGTTATTAGATACCACTTTAGAAAGAAACCCAATTTTGGTACGTAAAACTACCTTATCTGCATGGAAAATTAGATAAGGGGAATCACACTGTAAAGCAGATAACTCCGAAACTCTTCGAGCCGAGGAGATAGCTACTAAAAACAGAACTTTCCAAGATAAAAGTTTAATATCTATGGAATGCAAAGGTTCAAACGGAACCCCTTGAAGAACTAAATTTAAACTCCATGGCGAAGCAACAGGTTTAAACACAGGCTTGATTCTAACCAAAGCCTGACAAAACGCCTGAACGTCTGGAACCTCAGCCAGACGTTTGTGCAAAAGAATAGACAGAGCAGAAATCTGTCCCTTTAAGGAACTAGCGGACAATCCCTTCTCCAATCCCTCTTGGAGAAAGGATAATATCCTAGGAATCCTGACTTTACTCCATGAGTAACCCTTGGATTCACACCAATGAAGATATTTACACCATATATTATGATAGATTTTCCTGGTGACAGGCTTTCGAGCCTGAATTAAGGTATCAATGACCGACTCGGAAAAACCACGCTTTGATAGAATCAAGCATTCAATCTCCAAGCAGTCAGACGCAGAGAAATTAGATTTGGATGTTTGAAGGGACCTTGAAGTAGCGGCAGAGTCCATGGTGGAAAGGATGACATGTCCACCAGATCTGCATACCAAGTCCTGCGTGGCCACGCAGGAGCTATCAAGATCACCGAAGCTCTCTCCTGCTTGATCTTGGCAATCAGACAAGGGAGCAGAGGAAACGGTGGAAACACATAAGCCAGGCTGAAGGACCAGGGCGCTGCTAGAGAATCTATCAGCGCTGCCTTGGGATCCCTGGACCTGGACCCATAACGAGGAAGCTTGGCGTTCTGACGAGACACCATGAGATCCAGTTCTGGTTTGCCCCATAGTTGAATCAACTGGGCAAATACCTCCGGATGGAGCTCCCACTCCCCCGGAAGAAAAGTCTGCCGATTTAGAAAATCCGCCTCCCAGTTCTCTACTCCTGGGATATGGATAGCTGAGAGATGGCAAGAGTGAACCTCTGCCCATAGAATTATCTTTGAAACCTCCAACATTGCCAGGGGGCTCCTTGTTCCCCCCTGATGGTTGATATAGGCTACAGTCGTGATGTTGTCTGACTGAAATCTGATGAACCTGACCGCAGCTAGCTGAGGCCAAGCCTGAAGAGCATTGAATATCGCTCTTAGTTCCAGAATGTTTATCGGAAGGAGGGCCTCCTCCTGAGTCCACGAACCCTGAGCCTTCAGGGAGTTCCAGACTGCACCCCAGCCCAGAAGGCTAGCACCTGTCGTTACTATAGTCCATTCTGGCCTGCGGAAACTCATTCCTCTGGACAGATGGACCCGAGATAGCCACCAGAGAAGAGAATCCCTGGTCTCTTGATCCAGATTTAGTAGAGGGGACAAATCTGTGTAATCCCCATTCCACTGATTGAGCATGCAAAGTTGCAGTGGTCTGAGATGTAGGCGGGCAAACGGAACTATGTCCATTGCCGCTACCATTAGGCCGATTACTTCCATACACTGAGCCACTAACGGACGAGAAGTGGAATAAAGAGCACGGCAGGAAGTTAGAAGCTTTGACAACCTGACCTCTGTCAGAAAAATTTTCATTTCTACTTAATCTATCAGAGTTCCTAGGAAGGAAACTCTTGTGAGAGGGGAGAGAGAACTCTTTCCTTCATTCACCTTACACCCGTGAGACCTCAGGAATGCCAGAACAATGTCCGTATGGGACCTGGCGATTTGAAAAGTCGACGCCTGTATCAGAATGTCGTCTAGGTAAGGGGCCACTGCTATGCCCCGCGGCCTTAGAACCGACAGAAGGGACCCTAGAACCTTCGTAAAGATTCTTGGTGCCGTGGCTAACCCGAAGGGAAGAGCCACAAACTGGTAATGCCTGTCTAGGAAGGCGAACCTGAGAAACTGATGATGATCTCTGTGTATCGGAATGTGTAGATAAGCATCCTTTAAGTCCACGGTAGTCATATATTGACCCTCCTGGATCATAGGTAGGATGGTTCGAATAGTCTCCATCTTGAAGGATGGGACCCTGAGAAATTTGTTTAGGATCTTGAGATCCAAGATTGGTCTGAAAGTTCCCTCTTTTTTGGGAAATATAAACAGATTTGAATAGAAGCCCTGCCCCTGTTCCTCCTTTGGAACTGGGTGGATCACTCCAATAACCAGTAGGTCTTGAACGCAACGTAAGAATGCCTCTCTCTTTATCTGGTTTGCAGATAATTGTGAGAGATGAAATCTCCCCTTTGGAGATAAAGCTTTGAAATCCAGAAGATATCCCTGGGAAACAATCTCCAGAGCCCAGGGATCCTGGACGTCTCTTGCCCAAGCCTGGGAAAAGAGAGAAAGTCTGCCCCCCACTAGATCCGGTCCCGGATCGGGGGCTACTCCTTCATGCTGTCTTAGAGGCAGCAGCAGGTTTTTTGGCCTGCTTCCCCTTGTTCCAAGCCTGGTTAGGTCTCCAGACTGGCTTGTACTGGGCAAAATTTCCCTCTTGTTTTGTAGTAGAGGAAGATGAAGCTGCGCCACTCTTGAAGTTTCGAAAGGAACGAAAATTAGTCTGTTTGGTCCTTAATTTGTTGGACCTATCCTGGGGAAGGGCGTGGCCTTTTCCTCCAGTAATATCAGAAATAATCTCCTTCAGTCCAGGCCCGAATAGGGTCTGCCCTTTGAAGGGGATGTTGAGAAGTTTAGACTTTGAAGTAACGTCAGCTGACCAGGATTTAAGCCATAGCGCCCTACGCGCCTGAATGGCAAAACCTGAATTCTTAGCCGTTTGGTTGGTTAAATGAAAAAAGGCGTCAGAAATAAAAAAAATGGCTAATTTAAGAGCTTTAAGCCTGTCTAGGATATCATCCAACGGGGTCTCTACCTGTAGAGCCTCCTCAAGAGACTCAAACCAGAAAGCCGCTGCAGCAGTGACTGGGGCAATGCATGCAAGAGGCTGGAGAATAAAACCTTGTTGTATAAAGATTTTCTCAAGGAAACCCTCTAATTTCTTATCCATTGGATCTAGGAAAGCACAACTGTCCTCGACAGGGATAGTTGTACGCTTAGCTAGAGTAGAGACTGCTCCCTCCACCTTAGGGACCGTCTGCCACGAGTCCCGTGTTGCGGCATCTATAGGAAACATCTTTTTAAAAGCAGGAGGGGGAGAGAACGGTACACCTGGTCTATCCAATTCCTTAGTAATAATTTCTGAAAACCTCTTAGGGATTGGAAAAACGTCAGTGTAAACAGGCACTGCAAAGTATTTGTCCATTTTACACAATTTCCCTGGGACTACAATGGTGTCACAGTCATCCAGAGTCGCTAAAACCTCCCTGAGCAACAAGCGGAGGTGTTCAAGCTTAAATTTAAACACTGTCATTTCAGAGTCAGACTGAAGTAACGCCTTCCCTGAATCAGAAATGTCACCCACAGATAGAAGCTCTCCTGCTTCGGCTTCTGTACATTGTGAGGGTATATCAGACATAGCTACTAAAGCATCAGAGAGCTCTGTATTTGTTCTAGCCCCAGAGCTGTCTCGCTTTCCTTGTAACTTGGACAATACCTCTGTGAGGGTATGATTCATAACTGCCGCCATGTCTTGTAAGGTAAACGCATTTGACACGCTAGATGTACTTGGCGTCACTTGAGCGGGAGTTATAGGTTCTGACACGTGGGGAGAGCTAGATGGCATAACCTCCCTTTTGTCAGTCTGAGAAACCTCTGGTGATAAATCTTTAAAAGCCATAATATGGTCTTTATAACTTATAGAAAGGTCAGTGCATTGACACCTTTTGAATCCATGTGCTATGCACCATTACCACATAGCAGCACCCTATCCGTGTCTTACAGGCTTCTTCTCACACACCAGACTACACGACCACCGACTTACGTTGCCAAGTGGGAGTCAGAGCTGAATGACAATCTACCACAAGAGACGTGGGATATAATATTTAGACAGATGAGCTCCTCAGCCTCATCAGTACAGGTAGCTGAAATGAACACCAAGCTGCTATGTAGATGGCACTATACCCCAGATAAACTAGGGAGAATGATCCCCAATTATGACGCGAGGTGTTGGAGAGGATGCGAAGATAGAGGCACTTTCACGCACATATGGTGGTCTTGCCCACTTGCACAACAATATTGGTTAGAAATAGGTAGAGAAATGAAGACAGTCTTAGGGTCCCCAATCCCTCACACGCCATGGACCTTTCTGTTTAACGTTCGCCCTAAGATAAGGTGTGCGTACAGACTAAAATTGTTGACAATAATGATTAATACAGCTAAAAGATATGTTCCATATAACTGGAAAAAAAGCACATTACCTACGGTACAGTTTTGGAGGGACAGGGTCACGGTAGCTTTAAACCTAGAACAATACCATTACGCCAAAATAGACAAATTGGTGGATTTCTATGACATTCGCTTCATCTGGGAAGAATATACTCACTCCTTAACGAACACTATCCAATCCACCTCTACTTCTACCCACTAATCTCACTGTCACCTATACATTACTTAAGGGCTTGAGTGGTTATACATAAATGAAAATGGTACAAGCAATGTTTAATGATGCTACGTATATATGATGTATCAAGTTAATAAATTGGTAGATGGAAAGGACTAAGTAATACATGGACCCATGATGATACCGATCTAGATAAGCCACTGTTTTTGTTTGTAACAGGTCCATGAAAAATTTCTGTATTTGTGGTTATGTATATGATGATGACATGTGATATGTTGGATATTTTCCTTTTACAAATAAAGTTCATTTAAAACCAAAAAAAAAAAAAAAAAAGATAGAATTGAAAATGAAAAAAAAAAAAAAAAAAAAAGAAAGGTCAGTGCATTTGGTACACATTCTAAGAGGGGGTTCCACAATGGCTTCTAAACATAATGAACAAGGAGTTTCCTCTATGTCAGACATGTTTAACAGACTAGTAATGAGACCAGCAAGCTTGGAAAACACTTTAATAAATGTGAAAAAGCAATTATATAAAAACGGTACTGTGCCTTTAAGAGAAAAAAACTACCACATAAAACAGTGATAAAAAGTAGTAAACTCTACGAAATTTTTACAGTGTGTATAAGGGACTAAAGCAGCATTGCACCCACTTGCAAATGGATGATTAACCCCTTAGGCCCAAAAACGGATTAGAAAAACGTTAAAACCGTTAACAAACAGTCAAACACACTGCCACAGCTCTGCTGTGGCTCCTACCTGCCCTTAAACACGATTTTTGCAGGAACAAAACCCTCTATAGTGGTCCTAGCTGCCAGAGGACTCCTTTAGGGAAGCTGGATGTCTCAGTCTGAAAATCAACTGCGCATTTAGAGCGTGAAAATAGGCCCCTCCCACCATGCACTCAATGTCAGAGGGCCTTAAAAAAGTACTCCTAGGAGTAATCTAACTAGCCATGTGGAAAAATAGGTCCCAAATAAAGATTTATCACCCTCAGAGAAAAACAGAATTTATGTTTACCTGATAAATTACTTTCTCCAACGGTGTGTCCGGTCCACGGCGTCATCCTTACTTGTGGGATATTCTCTTCCCCAACAGGAAATGGCAAAGAGCCCAGCAAAGCTGGTCACATGATCCCTCCTAGGCTCCGCCTACCCCAGTCATTCGACCGACGTTAAGGAGGAATATTTGCATAGGAGAAACCATATGATACCGTGGTGACTGTAGTTAAAGAAAATAAATTATCAGACCTGATTAAAAAACCAGGGCGGGCCGTGGACCGGACACACCGTTGGAGAAAGTAATTTATCAGGTAAACATAAATTCTGTTTTCTCCAACATAGGTGTGTCCGGTCCACGGCGTCATCCTTACTTGTGGGAACCAATACCAAAGCTTTAGGACACGGATGATGGGAGGGAGCAAATCAGGTCACCTAGATGGAAGGCACCACGGCTTGCAAAACCTTTCTCCCAAAAATAGCCTCAGAAGAAGCAAAAGTATCAAACTTGTAAAATTTGGTAAAAGTGTGCAGTGAAGACCAAGTCGCTGCCCTACATATCTGATCAACAGAAGCCTCGTTCTTGAAGGCCCATGTGGAAGCCACAGCCCTAGTGGAATGAGCTGTGATTCTTTCGGGAGGCTGCCGTCCGGCAGTCTCGTAAGCCAATCTGATGATGCTTTTAATCCAAAAAGAGAGAGAGGTAGAAGTTGCTTTTTGACCTCTCCTTCTACCGGAATAAACAACAAACAAGGAAGATGTTTGTCTAAAATCCTTTGTAGCGTCTAAATAGAATTTTAGAGCGCGAACAACATCCAAATTGTGCAACAAACGTTCCTTCTTTGAAACTGGTTTCGGACACAGAGAAGGTACGATAATCTCCTGGTTAATGTTTTTGTTAGAAACAACTTTTGGAAGAAAACCAGGTTTAGTACGTAAAACCACCTTATCTGCATGGAACACCAGATAAGGAGGAGAACACTGCAGAGCAGATAATTCTGAAACTCTTCTAGCAGAAGAAATTGCAACCAAAAACAAAACTTTCCAAGATAATAACTTAATATCAACGGAATGTAAGGGTTCAAACGGAACCCCCTGAAGAACTGAAAGAACTAAGTTGAGACTCCAAGGAGGAGTCAAAGGTTTGTAAACAGGCTTGATTCTAACCAGAGCCTGAACAAAGGCTTGAACATCTGGCACAGCTGCCAGCTTTTTGTGAAGTAACACAGACAAGGCAGAAATCTGTCCCTTCAGGGAACTTGCAGATAATCCTTTTTCCAATCCTTCTTGAAGGAAGGATAGAATCTTAGGAATCTTAACCTTGTCCCAAGGGAATCCTTTAGATTCACACCAACAGATATATTTAACACTAAAAAACTCTAAGCCATCTCCGTGGAGATGTTGCCTGTACAACGGCAAAGAGAATGACTGGGGTAGGCGGAGCCTAGGAGGGATCATGTGACCAGCTTTGCTGGGCTCTTTGCCATTTCCTGTTGGGGAAGAGAATATCCCACAAGTAAGGATGACGCCGTGGACCGGACACACCTATGTTGGAGAAAAATGTTTTTTCTATAAACCATGCAAACATTTTTATACCAAGTAATATGAGTATTAACATGAATATTACCCTTTTTTGCAAGCATGATCCCAGTCGTTGTTAAATCACTGTATCAGGCTTACCTCAAATATACCAGGCACTGTCAGCATTTTCTAGACCTTATCATCTCTCTAGAAAAAAATATACTGAACATACCTCAAAGCAGGTAATCTGCAGACCGTCCCCCCAACTGAAGTTTTCTTTCCATACTCTTCAGTTATGTGTGAGAACAGCAATGGACCTTAGTTACAAACCGCTAAGATCATCAAACCTCCAGGCAGAATTCTTCTTCCAATTTCTGCCTGAGAGTAAAACCGTACAACGCCGGTACCATTTAAAAATAACAAACTCTTGATTGAAGGTAAAAACTACACCACATATCTCTTGATACTTCCTTTCTTGTCAAGAGCTGCAAGAGAATGACTGGGGGTGGCAGTTAGAGGAGGAGCTATATAGACAGCTCTGCTGTGGGTGTCCTCTTGCAGCTTCCTGTTGGGAAGGAGAATATCCCACAAGTAATGGATGAACCCGTGGACTGGATACACCTTTAAAAGAGAAATGTCATTTGTAGAAACAAAATACCCTCAGTATTTACTCTGAGGAATTTTGACTTTATATTTAACTATTTTAGTGCCAATCTATCTCATATAATTTGGTTATATTTGGGTTTTCTTGTGTTTTTCACACATATACACACACACGCACACACACATACATACATATATATATATATATATATATATATATATATATATATATATATACACACACACACACGCACATATACATACACACATCCTCACATATACACACACACACACATATACACACACACACATATATATATATATATATATACACACACGCACATATACATACACATATACACACACCCTCACATATACACACACACATATACACTCACACACACACACATATACACTCACACACACATACACTCTCACACATACACACTCACGCACATATACATACACACACATATACACACACAAACATATACACACACACACATATACACACACATACACACATAGACATACACACACTCACACATAGATACTCACACACACATATATACACAAATATACACACATATACATACACACATATACACTCACAGACATACACACACTCACACATAGACACTCACACACACACATATATACACAAACATACACACATATACACTCACACACACACATATACACAAACATACACACTCACACACATACATCCACACATATACACTCACACACACACATACATATATATATATATATATATATATATATATACACACACACACACATATATATATATATATAAATATATATATATACAGTATCTCACAAAAGTGAGTACACTGCTCACATTTTTGTAAATATTTTATTATATATTTTCATGTGACAGCACTGAAGAAATGACACTTTGCTACAATGTAAAGTAGTGAGTGTACAGCCTGTATAACAGTGTAAATGTGCTGTCCCCTCAAAATAACTCAACACACAGCCATTAATGTCTAAACCGCTGGCAACAAAAGTGAGTACACTCCTAAGTGGAAATGTCCAAATTGGGCCTAAAGTGTCAATATTTTGTGTGGCCACCATTATTTTCCAGCACTCTTGGGCATGGAGTTCACCAGAATTACTTGCACCACCATGACCTCTGAAAATGCAGTTACAGTTAAGGGTACTAATACCTATGGATACTCAGAAGAGGATGCACAAGCCATATTTTCCTCTGTATCAGGTTTGTGTGACTTTCTAAAAGTTGCCCCCAAAGAGAGATCAAGTAAGCTCTTGGAAAAAGACAGTGTTAAACAGATGGTGTTGCAGTTGCATGCTGTTACTCTTTCAGAGTATTTTAAACTACAGCGGATCCCTAGGGGCCTGCGCATATCTACAAGACCTACTCTCTTTGCAGATAAACCTGAGTATTGCGCTAGATTTGAGAACATCTTAAATAAATGTTCTTTTGATATCATCACCTGGACCGTTGAGTTCGCCCAGAGAGAGAATGCCAAATACAAAGATGAAGTGGATAAAGCCAAGCAAGAATTGCAACAGAGCATACCACTTGACAAATATAAAAACTTGGTTGATAAAATCTCTAAATCTGTTAATGAATATAAAAAAACATTGGAAGAGAGGAAACATACCAAGTTTATGCGTGATGAACAGGATTACATCCAGGGGAATGTCTACAGATGGTCACAGAAAACTGATGTAAGCAGCCTTCCAAAGCCACGTTTCCAAAGTCAGAGACGTGACAAGCATCGCACACCAGGTGATACACAGAGTGAATCGGAATCGTCTGTGTCTTTTTTGACTGAGGATTCGGATGTCGATGCCAGAGGGGCGGTAGGAAACACCGCAAGTGTGCAGCTCCCTGTGCAAGACGCCAAGAAAGCCAGACAAACCCGCTGGAACATTCATGGGAGAGGTCGTCAGTTCAATTGAACTTGACGTCGGACCCGGTGAGCGATCTATCTAACTCACATAAAGAACGGATCAGTGGAACTATATCAAGCAATGATTTGAGCGCTTGTGATTCTTGTGCATTAGATGTATACCTGATACCATTGTCTTGCATGATAAGGCTTTACCTACAGAACCAGGACTGGTTGTAAAATCCTGTATTGAGAATGTTTCGTTTGATGCTATTGATATTAGTGGTTGTAATATTGTACACAATATCTCAGGAGTTGGTTTGACCGATGCAGAGATTTTGTTTCTTAACAAAGGATTGTCATATTGCCCAATTAATAAAGGTAATTTATTTCAGGTTGAGCATGAATTATACAAGTTTTTTCGCTCTATTAAGCTGAAATTATTTTTTGATAAAAATGTCAATGATGTTGGTTTAAAAGGTCACATTACTAAAAATAATAATACCATTACCTGCAAATCAGTAGGGCTCAAAAGCGTGAACAAATTTAACCCTAAAACTAATGATACTAGTACAAACACTTTTTTTTTACTTAGTATCCAGGGATGTTGAATCATTGTTTCAAAAACCTGATTTTTTATTTCAGAAGAAAGTAATGGAATATAAAAATGATCAGGCATCACTGAATGCTATTAACTCAAAGAAGGGGTTAACTGTGAAAGGTGCTGACAAGGGCGGTGCCCTAGTGGTGATGGACCAGGAGGCTTATATTTTAGAGATTTAACAACAGTTAAGTGATACAACAGTTTATGCAGCTATTGATTATGATCCAACTCACAAAATGCATAATGAAATTTCTAATATTTTATCTCATGCTGTGAAACAGGAATTAATTTCAAGTGACTTAAGAGATTTTCTAGAAGTCAAACATCCTAT